>NC_135440.1:20621712-20921712 GCF_051991255.1 Vanacampus margaritifer | reverse complement strand
TAAACACTCACCGGATACACGTCGCACGTTTTGACCTGTTATTACGTCACACAGCAATGTCGGACGATACAGTAAGGTATGTTTGGGGGGGACCACAAAAAGAATTTTCTTGGAATTATTTAAAGAAGCGAATTTTAGATGGAAAACAGCAAAGAAACGCTACGGTTTATGAAGAATTACAAAAGCAAACTCACACGACGTCATCGCACGGCGCAGTCGCTTCCTGTTTTTCTTCTTCTTCTTTTAAATTACTGGTGGATCCCATCTCTATGGTGTATACCGCCACCTACAGCGGCGGAGTCTCCAAGAACAGATGGAAACGGGCATAACTCGCATGTCCGTTATGCGCATTTTCAGTAAATTAGCTTTAAAAAAAAAAAATCGAAAGAAATGGATGGAAACCTGAGGTATGATAAAAACTAACATGCATGACTGAAACTGCACTAAAACCGAGACTAAATTTAAAAATGGCTGATAAAATTAACATTAATTACGAGCAATTGCTATGATGCAAGCGGTAGGATTTAGAAATTAAAGTAAGTTATTTTGAACTAAAAAGAAAACCTTTCCATAGGTTGATGCGTCAGTGTGCACTCCATTTACCATTTTTTTATTAAATTGTGATACGAATAGCGAATATGGCATAAGTGGAAGTCCACGCTGTACGAGAACGATCTCGTAAGAAGGCCTTTTTTTTTTTTTCATCTCTCCGAGTGCAACACACGATGTTGGCCAGCAGCCCGAAAGGAGGATCTGAGCTCCTTCCTCCGCTCTCCCGCCGAGCCAAGCGAGGACCTGCCAGGTTGGGTGGGGGAGGCACCGACACGTTCTTGTCCACGGAGAAGAAGGAGAAGAAGGAGAAGAAGAGGAGAGCGCTGCGATGAAGCAGCCAGCCGGCCCTGCAGGCGCATGTATTTAATTCCAAAGCCGAGCTTCGCTTCTCATGACTGCCAAACGACGTCCGCCGCGTTTGTTTGTGTTTGTTTGTGTTGCTTTACAAAGAAGAAGAAGTCATGCCCGTTTGCCACAAACAGGCGTGGAAATGAACACGACGCGCTCGCAAGGCTTTGACGGCGTTATGCAAATGAAGCCTTCCTTCTCCCTCCCTGGGGAGGATTGGAGAAATTAGAAGAAAATGACAAAGCTTTCCTCTGCTCTGACCTACATTGTGCGGCAATTGTACGCGTTCTCTCGCGCGCATTCGACAAATCCTGCAGCGTAATATTGAAAACCGAACATGCTGCAGACAAAAAGCTGAAACAAGTTCTTGAAAGCTGTTCAGCCGCTCATTGATCAACCTAGGGTTGAGTGATTATGGAAAAAAATAAACTTATTTTGATTGATATTGAAATCACGATTAATAAAAAAAATTATTCATTTATTTCAAAACTTTTTATTCAACTACAAAAACTCTACTCAGAACTACTTTCTTTAATTATGTTTTAAAGATCGTGAGAAGCCAAAATCGAAATTAAATATTTTTGTCTTTGCTACTTTTCTTTCCAATATTTCTTTACTTTCCAATAATAACGTATTTTCTGCCCAGCATTAATGCATTCCCCCCCCTAACGTGTCAAATATTTGTGTTTTTGGTATTTATTATTTATGATAAATGCTTAGTATTTTTTTACATTTGATATGTGTATTGTTTGTCATTATTTTCATGTTTTTTTGTGTGTGCAAATTTTCATAATTATTTTTTTTCAATTTTTCAATTTTTTGTTGAATTTCTTTTTGATTGTTTTAAAATTAGTTTGTTCAAAGAATTTTTTTTTTCTATTTTTTCCCAATATCTGTATGTTTTTTTTACCTAATTTTCCATATATTTTTATTAGATACAATACACAATATTGCTTTGGATTTTCATTTTTTGTTGAATATTTTTCAAATGCTAATCTCGATCTTTTATATTAAAATTTTCACTTTTTTTTTCATATTTAAAAATTTGGGGGGGTTGAATTTGTTTTTTTTGTTGTTTTTTTCAAATGAGTTTGTTCACATCATAAATTTATATTTTTTCTAATATTTGTATGCTTTTTGCCTTAATTGTGCCCAATATTTTTTTTATTACATGACAATATAGCTTTGAATCGTGTTAGGAGTCTGAAAGTGTACTTAATATGTTGATTTGTGCACTCTCATGAGTAAAATTCAAATCCCTGACATACAGTATTTCTAGCAAATAAGATGTGACACTCACTATGTCTCGACTACCCCCACCCAACCCCCCTGAAGCTGTCACAACCAAAGGTGAAAGTTCAAGAGCGTCACGACGAGCCCTAACAGACGCTACGTGTCTGCTTGGCTCAGCTGCTGACTAAAAAAATAAATAAAAATACTCAACAAACATCCTCAGCTGCTTCTTCTTCGTTTGAAGGTGAAATCAATAAAAGGAAGAATCCGCAAAGAGACGAGACTTTGCCGTGATATCCTCATTAACACGCCGCCCGTGTGGCCGCGTTATATTTTAATCTGTCGAGTAAATTAAAGTCATAAATCACCCGACAGCTGCGACGACTCCCATGCCGCGACCGGTCGGGAGGCGGCAGACGTTTAGCTTACGTGCGGTAAAATAAGAGCAGACGCGCCTGATGAAAGTAAAAAAAAAATAAAAATGTGCTCGGGAGATTCGGAGGACGAAACGGGAAGTTTATCGCGGGCCAAAAACTCTTGGCTGCTGACATCAGGTCGGGGTGCTGCACAGGTCTCGCACATATTCAAAATGGCATCCGTCCCACTACTTGGGCTGAGGGGTGGGGGTTGTTTGCTTTATTTTAGATATATTATGTAAAAAAAAAATATTTATTTATTTATTTATTTATTTAATTGATAAACCTGTTTGGATCATTGTTGTAATCGGACTTTACACGGCACTGGCTTAGTAGAATTTTGGAACTGTGTTAAGTAACTCAATTTTAAATCGACAAATAAACTCTTACATATTAATTCAGGAGTCCAATTGCCATTGTTTTAGCGTAAGCAAGTTGAGTATGCGGTGGTATGTGTTGTGTTGATATTTGTTCAAGTGTACGGTTTTCCCAATCCAACCGACATGATCGATAATCGGGGGCCGATCGCGTGATTTTTCAGATTGGATTTTTAGATTGCCTTAATTTCTTAAATCAAGAATAAAAAGTTTGCGTTCTTTATTTGATTAGAACCACTGCTGATTTCCAGCCATTAAAAAAGGTATGATTTTGAAATATATTTATTAAAATATACATAGAAATAAAAAAAATTAGATAACCGAGACAATTTGGATGTAGTCTTCTTTTTTTCTTCATTGCATTTTATTACGGAAATATTAATTGGGATTCGGTATCGGCAGACACTCAAAATCAAGTGACTCGGGTGCAAAAAAAATGTGATTGGCACATCCCTATTAAAGTGTGTTTTTTTTGGGGGGTGCGGGAGGGTTGAACAGAGCCCCGGAATAATTTTTATTTACATTTTTAACCCAAAATATTTTAGTGTTCTACAATTCAATGCAACTTTCGTTTATCGTGATAGTTTCTTGGAAAATATATAGTCCTGAACATTTTGTTATCATGACACGTCAACCAATAAAGCCAAAATAATTATTATATAACTTACTATATATACACACTATACTATGTATATTAAATGTGCCATTTTTTTTTATTGTAATCCAGATTAATTGATTGCTTGTGTTTGTCCAAAAATATATGAGGAAAAAATAATCGCATATTAAATTGCAATGGCAATACTGAGGAAGGGAATATTATAATGAGATTATTTTTCTAAATCGTTCAGCCTGAATTTTTAATGAAGTTTTACCAATAAAGTTGGACTATAACAACAGTCGACACATGACAAAAACCCACAAAGGATACAAGACGCTGTCGTTGCAACCAACAACTGACCGCCCAACACATCCCCCCCCCACCCCCACCCACACACACACACACTTCTCCTCAGAAACAGCTGACGTTTTAACAGGCTTACAACAGCTGACAGGCTACAGGTGGGTCAGAGGGGACCCTTCATAAGTCCTCTGTCCCATCTCCCCCCCCCCCCCTTCTTTGTAAGTTCATACTTCTCAATCGCGCGCACACACACACACGCACATGCACACACCTGTTGTGACTCCGGAGGAATTGTCCTGGGTGAAAAGCCGTATCACCCACCTCCTTTCTGGGCATGAAAACAAACCTTTATGACCCTCCAGCATGTGTTGGAGAGGCCTGTGTGTGTGTGTGTGTGCGCGCGTGTGTGTGTGGCGACAGATGCTAGCGGTGAGCCGAGCTAAAGGCTAAAAGCTATAAGCTTCTTTGCTTCACTGAAGGAGGAGGTGGCAGCATTATCGGCAGCAGCAGAAGAAGAAGAGGAACAAGCCGTCATGTTAATCCAACATCGCTTGAATGGGAAAGAATGTGTAGTTCATACATGATGACACCTATAATATACGACATAGGAGATGTACATGTATAGGCCTAACGCTAACATAATAATCCCACAGGTCGAACTCCTTCATGAGCACAACAAATGAAAACAATTCCAGCGTTTGGGACCGTACAGAAGAATGTCTTGTTTAGTTTTGTTTTGATTTTACACCCCAAAATTCTTTAGAAAGATTCATCAGGTGTTTTTCACAACAAATTGGGGGGGGGGGGGGGACATACCAAAGTCCAGCAAAAAAAATAAATACATATATATTTTTGCGTTGATTAGGGGCAGATATAACAAGTTGTTACTTTTTTCTGTGCTCTTTCATTTCATTAAATTTTAATTTATTATTATTTTTTTTTAAATTGGAGGGAAAAAAGTGCAAATCCCAAAATTTGAATCAAAAAAAAAGTGTAGATACGCGAATCCAAAAATTTTAAAAGAAAAAAAAGTGCAAATGCGCGAATCCAAAAAAAATTAAGAAAAGATAAGAAAAAAAGTGCAGATACGCGTATCAAAACATTTGAAAAAAAAGGGGGGGGGGGAGTGCAAATACGCGAATACACGAGTAAGAAATCCCAAGTATGTGGGTGTCCACTGTACATAAAAATTACTCTGCAATAACGTACTATCGTTAATTTACGCCAATTACGATACGATTTGCTCCAAATGCCATGTAATATGATTTACTTTAATTTAGATGCAATGCACAACACGTTTCTGTCAAGATAACTGATATCCGGAACTAACAAAGCCATTATTTATTTATTTTCTACTATTCTTCACTTATTTAATTAGTAAGTTTATACTAAAACAAAACAAAAAAACCTGAAGGCAAAAAAATATTTTTCAAGGCTCTCAATATGTAAAAAATATTCAGTTATTGATGCTGGTTGTTTCAAAAGGTTCATTTTAATTATGCATGCGCAAAACCATAACGATGTTCTTGAATATTTGACAAATAAATTGGCGTGTTGTTTTTAAAAAAATATGATATGATGTTGATCATTTAATTGATGCTTCTTTAACTATAAACATTACTTCTTGTTGTATGTTATTCTAAATTAAAATGGTTGTGAGCATAAACATCAAGTGTCAGGCGCGACTTGCTGACAATTCTGCTCGTAAACCTTTGTCAGATGAAAATAAAAACCATGAAATGTGGCAGGATTTATAGGACAAGCTGAGACTTGAAAGCAGAGCATTTTTATATTTGTTGTTCTTTTGACAACAAAAGCAAGTGAGGAAAAAAAAATCTGTGCCGTGTGGGCAAAAACAGCCCAAAAAAAGTTTTGACTTCTTAAAAACCACCAAACGAGTTTGTCCCCCATCGCTAAACTGCTGCTGTTTCGCTGCGTGAGGCAAAAAACTTATATATAACTTCATATTTGATATTCATGAGCGTCGTGTGCAACATGACTGCGAGCTGGGCTAACGGCGAGTGGTCGCGGCCAAGTAGTCACTGATGCTGACATATTGTCGCCATAGCGACAGGCAGATCATTATCTCGAGATCATGAACCTGTGACACCTGCAAACACACAGGTGATATGTAGGTCAGCCTGCAAGATTAAGATATGTAATAAAAATCCATAAATATTGCTTTTGATCTAAAATTGGACCTGTTTTTCATGAGTTATAATACAGCAAAATTTACTTTAACTGACTAATTGCAATATAATTCCATTTAACTACCAATAAGACACAAAATAATTTATTTAAATTACAATGCAAATTTGTTTATTCCAATTACATTGAGTCCAACTGGAGAACAATTAAATTTGTGTCCAATTACAACGCAATATGATTTAAAACATTTATGAGTGATAACATTGTTTCCAAATAAGATTGGAATGAAATACCATATACTCTAACTACGATTTACTCCAATTAGTATATACTTCATTATTCTGAGACAGAAACTCGCAAATTTGTGAGAAAAACGCGAATATTTATGACATTCTAAAGTGGCAGATTTGCGAGGAAAAAAAAACAACACAAATTTGTAAGGAAAAAACTCTAATATTCATGACATAAAGTGGCAAATTTGCGAGAGAAAAAAAGTCACAAATATGTGAGAAAAAAACTTGAATATTCATGACATTATAAAGTGGCAAATTTGCAAGAAAGGAAATTCCCAAATTTGTGAGAAAAAAAATCAAAATTATGACAAAGTGGCAAATTTGCGAGAAAAAAAACTCACAAATTTGTAAGAAAAAAACTCTAATATTCATGACATAAAGTGGCAAATTTGCAAGAGAAAAAAAAAATCACAAATATGTGAGAAAAAACTTGAATATTCATGACATTATAAAGTGGCAAATTTGCAAGAAAAGAAATTCACAAATTTGTGAGAAAAAAACTCAAATAATTATGACAAAGTGGCAAATTTGCGAGGTAAAAATTCAAAAAATTTATGAGAAAAAAAAACGATTCATCACATTATAAAGTGACAAATTTGTAAGAAAAACTTTTTTTGCACATTTGCCATTTTATAATGTCACAAATATTCAACTTTTTTCTCATAAATTTGTCATTTTTCTTTCGGAATATTACCCCGCTCTTAAAAAAAAAAATATATATATATATATATATATATATATATATATATATATATATATATATATACATACATACATATATTTATTTTTTTATTACATTTCTTTATTTATTTATATGTGGTCCTATTATGCTTATTAACGGCCGATTTAGTTGGGCGATATTAGCTCTTTTAAAATCATCCGGGGGTTTTAGCAGATTCTTCTTTTAGACATTAACACATTACAACATAAGACAAAGATAATGACAAAAACACCCCTTTTAAAAACACGTGGCCACTCCACAAAGTTGTGTGCCTTCTGTTTGCTTTGCCTCTTTGCAGCATTTCTCCATAATTTAATCCAAAATCAATTGGAATATAGCGCCAACACAGCATTAACAGCATTCCAAAAATGTGTTTCAATAAAGGCCTCAACCTTCACAGACATCCTCGCCCATCTGCAGTTGAGTAAACAAATGGAAACCCGCTACATGTGGTCATTATTAGTGCTTACTGTATTGCTAAAAACAACAACAACAGCAGTAATGTAGATATCATCTTCTACAAACGAGGCCGTAAGCTCGCGTGAAGCAAACCACAAGCCGGAAACAGGGAAGCACGCACGCACACACACACACACACAAAGTGAAGCCCGTGGTACGATAGCGGCGTGCGAGCGGGACGCTAAACGACACTTAGGCTTCGTATCCTCCTGGCGGAAGCGGGAGGACTCTGGAGTTGCGGCTGTAATGTGATAACCAGTTCAATAACATAAACAAGTGCCAGAATCCTCCAGGGAGTGCGTTTGTGTGTGCGTACGTGCGTGCGTGTGTGCGTGCGTGCGTGTGTGTGGGCGGATGTGTGTGTGTCTTTTCTTGTGTGCGTGCGTGTGGGCTGGAGAGGCCTGGGCGAGAGGTGAGGACGAGTCAGCCATTGAACAGCATCAAATAAAACGTTATCTAATGCCTGCCATGCTGACACCAAACAAGTGCTCGCTCGCTCTTTCTAACACGCGCTCGCAATCGACTGCGAGTGAGAGTCGCTTTGCTTTTTGCCTGCTTTTTAAAAAAAAAAAAAGTTTCCTTTTGAGAAAATCCTTACACGTTGAGATAGCAAATATCTAACCACTTCCAGGACCTTTCGAATGCTCTTGAAGATCCAAGAACACACCAATAATAAGCCAGTCTGACATACATTTGGCTCAAATTAAATTAAATCACATTATTTTCTATTTTAGTTCTTTGGACTGTGCTTTACATTGATTTTATATAATAACATCAATGTTTTTATCATTAAAATAAATAAAATAGCTGAATTTGTACATGGGCCTTAGTCTGTTGTGTTTGGTTAGTCGGTGTGGGTGCATTGCCTATGTTATGTGTGGAAGTTCGTGGGTCAAGTCCTCGTCACAGCCAAGTCGTCCTTATCACAGCTAAGTAGCCATTGTCACTGCCAAGTCATCGCCACAGCCAGCCAAGTCGTCATCGTCACAGCCAGCCAAGTCATCATCGTCACAGCTTGCCAAGTCATCATCGCCAAGGCTAGCCAAGTTGTCATCGTCACAGCTAACCAAGTCATCATTCTCACAGCTAACCAAGTCGTCCTCGTCACAGCTAGCCAAGTCGTCCTCGTCACAGCTAGCCAAGACGTCATCGCCACAGCTAGCCAAGTCATCATCGCCACAGTCAGCCAAGTCGTCATCGTCACAGCCAGTTAAGTCGTCATTGTCACAGCTAGCCAAGTCATCATCATCACAGCTAGCCAAGTCGTCCTAGTCACAGCCAGCCAAGTCGTCATCGTCACAGCTAACCGGGTCGTCATTGTCACAGCTAGCCAAGTCGTCCTCGTCACAGCTAGCCAAGTTGTGATCCTCGCAGCTAACCGAGTCGTCATTGGCGCAGCTAGCCAAGTCGGCATCCTTACAGCTAACCAAGTCGTTCTCACCACAGCTAGCCAAGTCGTCATCGTCACAGCTAGCCAAGTCATCATCGTCACAGCTAACCAAGTCATCATCGTCACAGCTAACTAAGTCGTCATTCCCACAGCTAACCAAGTCATCCTCGTCACAGCTAGCCAAGTCGTCATCGCCACAGTCAGCCAAGTCGTCATCGCCACAGCCAGTCAAGTCATCATCATCACAGCTAGCCAAGTCGTCCTCGTCACAGCTAACCAAGTCGTTATTGTCACAGCTAGCCAAGTCGTCATCCTTACAGCTAACCAAGTCGTTCTCACCACAGCTAGCCAAGTCGTCCTCGTCACAGCTAGCCAAGTCGTCATCGTCACAGCCCCAGCCAAGTCAGGTCACTCCGCACCAACTCAAGACAAGACAAATCAGGTCCTGTCGACCAGTCCACTCACGTCCCGTCCAGTCATGGCGACCAGTCCAGTCAAGGTTGTCTGCTCATGTTTTGCCTATGGTTCATTAAAGCACCACGCATTGCACTTGATTCCCATTTCGGCGTCTTATTCCCTGCATTTGGGTCCACCCTCCCTTCATCCACTCCCGTCCCTCATGACATGAATTTCAGGCTCAGGTTCAGCTCTGCATGGTAGTCATCATAGCAGTCTGCTTTTGACTGCCTGTTAGTCAGACCAACACAGGATGGTGGATGGCAGAGATGATGAAGGAAGAAGTTGAGATGAAGAGGATCACGCGGCGCTTGCACGCCCCCCCCCCACTCCTCCAAAAAAACAGGAAGCACCAACAGCACGGATGAAAAATATAGAATCTCCGAAATGTCATGAGTCTGTTTTAGAAAGGCGTCTTGGAATACACTCATCTCCCAGCCTCCGTGTTTTGTAATCAAAGAGCCTTTTGCTCCAAAGCAGAATACGAGCTGCGAGTCGTCTTTGCCAGAAATGCTTTTTGTTGGAGTCGCTGCCAACGCTTTTTGACAGCAGCGCTCATTGCGGCTTGGGAAGAAGACGGAACTGAAGACATGGAGGTTGCTCACTATGCCACTGGCAGTCCTGTTGAGTCTCGTTGACGCGAAATTCTGATTTGTTTTGGCTTTGCTCGTATACGCTTGCCTGAACCATTTTTGGTTTGACCGCGCGTGTTCCTTTGATAACACATTCGTCACATGACCTCCTTCTGGTTTCACCTTCTGTTGCTGGCTCAGCCGAGGAGCCTCACTGCCAAAGCCCACATCCAAATCGATGGCCCCCCAGTGTTCTTTTTTCAAAATAAACCCCTGAAGCTAGTTTTAGCGACATTAAATTGAATGGATTCATCTATCCGGATTATGGTACACACCAAAAAAAGTCTCACAGGAAGTCTACTATTTTTGAGTTACCAAACATGAGTTAATTCATGTTGCTATTAAACACAGCACGCAAAAATCCTGTTCAATTGCTGAATTAATTCTCCAAAAAATAAATCAGTTACGCTGTCGCCAGCTCAGCAAATAAAAGTCTGCGCTCACGCTGACCCCTCTGGAGGACCAAAACTGCCAACATTCAAAAGAAATGACTAAATAAATAAATGACTAAAAGGGAAAATAAAAGCGGATATAAAAAAAACTAATAAATAAATATAAATGGAAATAAAAATAACAAAAAATATATATATATATAGTAAAAAAAAAAAATAGAAAAATAAAAACGAGATTCAAAAAATAAAAATAAATAGAAAAATAAATGTGGAAATAAATTCAAAAATAAATATATAAACAGAATTAAATATGAATCAATAACATTTATTTATTTCATGCTGACACTCTGCCAAGACGAAATGTTATTCAAATGTTTTCAATTTAAGTAATTTTTTAAATTTATTTAGTCATTTATTTATTTTGAATTTTGGCAGTTTTGGTCCTCCATAGACCCCCTCAACCCTACAAAATGGATGACCCTCAATATTGTCTAAAGCACATCCAGACTTCAATCTTTAGGCGACAATATGTCGCACTTTCCGCGGAGCAAGGAAGAGGCGGGGTTTTATGACACTTCCCAGACTGTTCGAATGTCCCAAGAGAGTTTAATAAATTTGTTTTCAATCTATGTTTAACACTTAAACTAGTTAATAATGCGTAAAAATAATAAATAATAAAAATTGCGTGGGGGCAGACCAATAGTATTGCTATGTAAATATGGACAAGAGCTGTCAAAATTAATCGATTAATAATCAACAAGTACTCGATTATCAAATTAATCGACAACTATTTTAATAATCGAGTAATCGTTTGGAGCAATTTTTTGGTTTAAAATTGTCCAAATCCTCCGATTTCAGCATATCAACAGTAATTGTTCACTGATTTCTGTAGTCCTTCATGAAATAAGACTGATTATCTTCAGTGTTGTTTAATCAAAATAAGACATTTTCAAACGTCTGTGTTTACTTTCAAAACAACGACCGAACTGGTAACATAGTACAACATCAATCCCCCCCTTTTTTTTTTTTTATTAAATCACTATATAAATACAATCGGTTCTAAAAAATATTCGATAGTGACAGACAGCACTAAAATAGCCAATTTCTGCTCGAAAAAAAATGGTTTCTATCATGAATCTTAGCTAACATTAAAAAGAACATAAAAGATGTTTAGGTTGACACGACTGACATTCATGGATGAGCCAAGCGAATGTTTCTGTTTTACAATCAAACACCATGAAGTTTGTGACTTTGACTCAACTGTCACTCCTAACATGAGAGCAAAATCCAAACTAAAACTCTCATTGTCAGATTTCTTCTCCACTTCAATCTCCTGCCAAAAGCTCCCACAAGCGTAATTGAGAACCAAGCGCAAGCATCTTAATGCAATTTCAAATAAAAGGCGGCGTGGCTGAAGGTTGCCAGAAGCTGAACTAAACGGATTCAAATGGAATCTAAGTGGATTTTGACACCGTGACCCAGTCAAGGTCAAGCCGGCCTCGGAGTTTTTTGTACGGCGCAGCAACTCCGAGTGCCGCCATTTTTCCCCGTCACTTGAGGATAATCCCGCAAATTGCGCTCGAAATTGCCTTTAACCTACATGAGAGTCGGCAGCTTGTGGAGCCACGCAGGACCACCGGCCTCGGATCCGGCTCGCCTGTGTTTGCCGAGAGAAATAAAAGCGTCAGCAGGCACAGATTCCCGGATATTAAATGTAATGAGACGGCCAGATTCTGGCAGATTCCGTAATCCCTGATGAAAACAAATGTAGTCTTCATTCACTGTTTTTCATTTGCTCATCTGCTTGTACTCGCGGCAGCCAAAGCCAGGTCGGTCATTTCCATCCTGGCTCAAAAGCGGGGTATTTAAAGCAATTCCGTCCGAGGCGGTGCGGATAAATTTAGCGCTGTGTACTGATTATTTTTAGCCAAAATCGACAACTGAGCAGGGATTACCGCTTTTTTTTCCCTCTTTTTAATTTCCATGAATGTTTATGCAACATGGCGTGGACAGATGACAGCCAAGTGCATGAAAAGATCAGGAATGACTGCACAATGAGATCATCCCAGTGTAAACGATCCGGGAGGGTCCAGCACCGATGACCTTTCGGACAGGAGTGAAGGCCCGCCGGCTGTCCACTGAAGTGGAGATCCAGTGTCCATCATTGTTCCACTCAGTCCAACAGTTGAAGCATTTAAGGTTGGACGAAGTGTGAATGTCAGTATAGTATGAGGAGGACCAAAACTGCCAAAATTAAGTGAAAGTGAAAATATTACAAATGGATATAAAAAATATAATTCAAAATTAAATATAAAAAAAATAAATAGAAATGGAAATAGAAACAAAAAAATATATATGCATAAATAAATACAAGTAAAAATAAATACAAAAATAAAAAACAAGATTAAAAAAATATTAATAAATATAAAAATTAATGTAAAAATAAATCAAAAATAAATATATACTGTAAATAGAATTAAATATCAAATAAAAACGCTCAGCTCTCACATTTATTTATTTCATGCTGCCGACGCTCTGTCAGGTCAAAATGTTATTCAAATGAGAGGGCGGTCCTAAGCGTGTCCTGGGTTGGATTCCGCCATGCAAACTGCCTTTCAATGGTCGATCGAGTGAGCGGCTCGGCGAACAAGGAAGTCTTGCATGGAGGGCTCCAGCAAATGGACGACTATCTTGTCCACTGTCACCACGACTTGTTTGTCGAGCAACTCAAGTCGCAAGTTCAACCCAAGACACACTTAGGACCGCCCCCTGAGTTGAAGAGCGTTTTTATTTATTGACTGATAAATAAATAAATAAAATTAAGTATTTATATATATATTTTTTATTTTATTTTTTTTAATTTATTTAATTATTTTTGTATTTATTTTGACATTTATTTTATTTTTATTTTTTTTTTGAATCTCGCTTTTTATTTTTGTATTCATTTTCACTTATATTTATTTTGGGGTATTTAATTTTTTAATTATATTTTGTATAAACGTTTTTATTTTCACTTTTATTTATTTATTCATTTATGTAATAATTTTTTGCAGTTTTGGTTCTCCATAAGTATAGAGCACAAAGTTGCACCCGAAATGAAGGTTCAACTAATGAAAGGAAGCAGACTTCTACAAAGTGGGCTAGTTTTAGTTAGCTGTTGGACAGAATATCTTGGACAAGTTCGTCCTGGAAATGACAACATAGCCCTAAAATGTTCCCTTCAAACAAAAATGAAGACTTCTAGTGTCTTTCCAACATGGCTACTTGATGATAGACATGCCAACCGAATAGCACGTGTGTTAATTTGCGGGGTGAATTATAAAAAATAAAAAAAGATGGACAGTACAAGTAATAAAAGCGGACTTGTTTGTTTTTTAAATACAGAAGTATAAACAAAATTAAATTAATCTTGGTGACATTTGTTTGTGAATATTTGTTCCTCTGGAGTGTGTTGCTGCAAAACCAAGACTAATTGCACCACATTGCAACACTGAAAAAAAAGCCTGAAGGTTGTTGTTTTTTTAGGATTTCGAATCATTGAAAAAAAAATGGGAGGGAGGGGGGGGGGGGGGTGATCAAGTTGGGAACATGAGAACAATACCACAGGCTGTCTGACAATTCCCTGAATGAGCGTTGATTAAATCAACTTATAAACGATCTCGGAGGACATGCAAAAAAAAACAACAACAAAAAACACACACTATGCTCAGATAACATTGGAAATAATTGCTACAAATGTTTTTGGGATGTACAGAATGTAGCTAATTGATTGTGTGGTGGCTCATACAAACACACTAAAGGAACAAAAGTATTGGGACACTACAAATGACTCCATGGTTTGTCCTCCAGTAACTGCATTAGTCTTGTGCGCATTAATCATGTTTTTTCTGTAATATATCTGTGTTTTTGTTTCAGGGTCGTGTCAGTCGGGTATTTGTCATAGGTGAGCAATTTTTCATCTAAAATTTTGCCATATTTCCCCAAATATTTTTGATGTTTTTTTTTTTAAGTATTTGTGCATTTTTTGTAACATTTTATATATTTGTGTTATATTTAAGTATTTTGTCTATTATGTTTCTAATATAAGTGTATGTGGTAATTGTGCATTTTAATGTAATAATCTGGATTTTATGTGTATTTTTCTGCAATATCCATGTATATTTTAGATTTTTTTTTCTTATCATGCAATTTGTTTGGTAATATTTGTGTGTAATATTTGTTGTAAAATATTTGTATATTTTTCCTATAATATGTTGCCATTTTTCATCTCATTTTGCAGTTTTTTTCTCATATTCAATGCATTTTTTGTGGAATATTTGTGTATATTTTGTGGAATTGCAGTCAAGGACTTCTTGTTCTAATACGCATGCGTGAAAATGGGGGGGAAAGTGGGGAACGTAGCGTGGATGTGTTCGCCGGACACACGGACAACACATGTTCACCTGGCAGGATGTCCCTCTACCACGAGAGAGGTAAGAGGGAAGCGGCCAAAGCAACGGGACGGCGGGTGGGCGGGCGAGACGCCAGCCTGACAGCTTTCTACAACAACAGCACATTAGCATCGCTCCACGATAGCTTCTCATATGATTATAACTAAAGGTTAGCTGATTCGACAGACTTGAACAACTATGAGGCATTTTGTCCATTCATGCATAACTTTGTATTGATTATTCTCACTCAGAAATGAACTGGGGCCAGACTGATCAGGATTTTTTGATTATGTTGCCGACTCCAATATCTAAATAGAATACCTTATTTTTGTGGTAATATTTTTGGTATTTTCTCTAATATTTTCTGTGTAATATTTGAGCAGATTATAGAATATTTTGTTTTTTAATGTGCATGCATTTTTTTTTTAAATTATACATTTTATTGCATTTGTCCAAAAAAAAATCAGCACATTTTGTTGTACTATTAATCACTTTTTCTGTAATATTTTGTACATTTTAGCATGTGTTGCTTATAAAATAATAAATATTTAGGGTTTTTTTGTCTAATATTTTCGGATATTTTGACACAATATTTTCATGTTCTTTTGCTACTATTTTTGCCATAATATTTAGCAAGCAAAGCAAGAGTTCCCTCTGTGATGCCTTGTGACTGCTCCACTACAGGAGAAGAAAAAAGGTTGCAAAGTATCCAAAGGGAGAGGAAGGTTCACATGCGGCAAACCGAGCGGTTCGTGCGACGCGGCCTGCAGCGCACAACGGCGCACTGTGTCACGTCTGTAGCGAACGCCAGCTGAGCGACGCCGTGGCCGTTCAGCGGGAAGGGAGAGAAAAAGAGAGAGTGATTGTACTTCTTTAAATGAGTGGCTCCGACATGGAGGGAGTTGGTTTACCCTCCCTGATGTTTTGACTGTTTTGCTGTTTGATATACACAAAATATGTCTATAGATATACACATGGATAATATAGTTTTTTTTACAATGCTAAACATTGTATATTTAATCACTAAAATTGCTCATTGAATCCATATAATTTAATCTATGTCTGCTATCTTAATGCTAACATATAATATTCAACACTATTGTCAGGCTAGTAGAAATTAGCATAGGTGTTATGGCAATTATGAACCTCCCAAAAAATTGCTAATTTAACATACACAGATACAAAAGAATATGGAGGAAAATCTCCCGCAATTGCCGATGGCAACTCGGCTCCTGAACTGTTCGCCAGGGAAATCTTTTGTCTTATTTCATAAACGCTCGGATGCAATACATGTGAAAATGAGTCAACTTTAGTAGAGTGATTGCACTTCCAGGAGGAGGAGTTGATTCCTCCTTGCTGTGTTTTGACTGCACCCAACACACAGTCACAACACAGATGGAAGTTTGTGGACGGCGTTGGGCTGCGCCTGCCTGAACTCTCGGTGCTCGGGAACACAAAAGCACATTAGTGGCACTAAGCTCATAAGGTATCTGCCGCTTAAGCCGCCTTTCTCCCGACATGTCCACCTACACTACTTACTACAGTGTGTGGATTGCATACTTTGAATGGGATGCCAACAGGAAAGTACTTACTTACTGCACTTGCAGGGCATTATATAGTTCCAATCAGAGAATCAACTGTCTTTTTGCAAGTTAAACTGTTAAAGATAGCCCGGGTCACAGTGCCTTCTTTATTGTATTTTTATCCAAATAATTCTGCATTGTCTTGCATTTTCTATATGTTTTGGCGAATATTTTTGCGTTTTTTTTTGTGTGTCTAATTTAACAGTTTAATATTTTTGCATCCAAAATAGTTGACAAACATTTTGAAGATTCTTTCTAATATTTCTAAATGGCATGTTTAAAAAAAATAAAATAAATGCTTGCAATTTTTTGAAAATGCTTGTCATTTTTTGTTGTTGTTTGTATAATTTTTTTTAGAACGTATATATTATTTTAATATTTCAGCATCTGTTCTAATATTGTGTTTTTGTAGCGTTTCTTTTCATCTAGTATTTTCGTTAAAAATATATATTTTCCATTTAATATTTGTGCTTATCCGGCAAGTATTTTTCTTTAATATTTTAGCTTATATATGCTGTATTTAGAGACTTGTGCTTATTATGGTGACGGCATTTTTGTCTAATATTTTTGGCACATTTCTTTGTCTATTTTTGTTATTTTTGTTTAATTCTAGCATGTTTAATGTTTTGAAATATTTTCTTTTTTTTGTGAATTCTTTAAATATATTACATTTTCTTTAGTATTTTATTTTATATTGTGAAATTTGTTATAAGTTTTTTATCTAACATTTTTGTGTTTTGTCTAACACGTGTATTTTTTTAAATATATTTTTATATCTTGTTCTTATCTTGCTATTATTTACACTGCATTTCTTCCAGTAGAGCTCAGTGCTGCCCCACATGTGGAAAATTGTGGTACTACACTAAACGCTCTAAATTCTGCCTTGCCTGTATACCTTAAAAATCCATTTTTAAAAAAACAATCGCTTAAAAATGGGTGCTATAGTGAGTGTGCGAATGATGAACCGTGACATTGCGGGGAAACATTAAAATAAATCAAAGACAGTGATGAGAAAGTGAGAACTCGGCGGCATCCACCAGCAAAATGGTGCGCGGGTCTGAGGAGGAAATGAGAAGTTTGATGACACTCTCTCCTCGCGGGAGAAAGGCAATTACGCGCCGTAATGAGAGCGCAATGGGCGGAAATGGGCTCGGCGCAAATAACTCTGAGTCTTTTTATTCCGGCGGATTGAGACAGAAATCGTCTTCCCGCGGCCAAACTGTGATTTACTTCCACGCGCGCCGTAAATCTGACGTTTAACGCGCTGAGTAAATGGACGCCGTCGTAAAGACGTCAACAAGCGCCGCGGAATGAATCGGCTTCCTCCGATACTGTACTAAACAATAACAACATGGAACCTCTCACAATCGCAGAGAGAATCACAGAAATAATTCTGTCCAGGGTAAAACTGTCACCTCCAGACAATCTCCTTTTACTGTTCCTTCCTGAATTGTCACCATTTTAGAACCTTCATTAACTGTTTGGTTCAGGGTCAAACTGTCCATTTACAGTCAGTTCCAGGGTAAAATAATTTCATACGGGGTAAAACTGTCGCCATCATGTAGCCTTCATTTATCTAACTTTTAATCACATGGTAAAACTAGGCACATTTTAGAAGCATTGCCAACTGTTATGTCCAAGGTAAAACTATTAATTGTCTGTGCTTAGGTATAACTGATCATTAATTGTCTGTTTGAATGTAAAACTTTAAGCAACGGGGAGCCTTCATTAACAGTCTTAAGGTAAAACTTTCAGCTATGTGCAACCTTCATTAACTCTCCATTCCAGGGTCAAACTGTTAATTTACTTACGGTCTGTCCTGGGGAGGAACTTGCCACCATCATAACCACTACTTACTGTCAGTTCCAGGGTAAAACTGTCGCAATCACCGAACCTTCATCAACTGCCAGTTCTCAGTTAAAACTATCCATTGTCTGTTCCTAGGTAGAACTGTCAAAATCATCCAACCGGTGCAGTCCAGGCTACACCTTCAGTAAGTGTCTGTTCCAGGGTAAAACTCTCCATTTTACAGTCTTTAAGTGTCCGGTCAAGGGTAAAATGTCATCAAACCTAACAGAGCCCCAATTATGTGTAACTGTAAAGCAACCACTAAACGCAAATAAGTGAATCACATCAACACGAAAAAAAAAACAGCCTGGTTTAACTTCATATGCAACCTGGAGGGGGGAAAGCCAAAGAAATAGCCGATGAATCACAGTTACTCCTTTGATGCTTGCGAACCTGCAGTGTGAAAGTTTCATGCATATTTTCAATAAAATGTTACGATTTATGGCATCCTCTCCTGTAAAGCCAGCTGCTCGAGGCAGATGTCAGTCCCCTACTCTTGACAGTGTGTGATGGATCCCCCCCAAGAAAACATCACTTTTTAAAAATGTAAACAAGTCCAAGCACTCATTCATGTGTTTTTATAAACACGTTGAAACAGAGTAACAAAAAAAACTACATTCTCGTCTCCGTCCTCCAGCTTTTCGCGCACATTCCAAAGCAGCGGACACACGCACATGCTCACTCCGAAAAAGATGACACGAACCCGGCCAGAAGCAAGAGTCAGTCACCTACCGGGCCAAAGGAGCATCCGCATCCGCCGAAGGTGGGGTCGTGGTGCGTCCAATGTCTGCTCAAAGCGTCCCAGATCGCGGCCGCCGTCAGTGCTTCTTCCTGCTTCTTCCCGGCTGCGAATGATCAAATTGTCTCCGACTTGACGCGCGGCGTAACTATTTAGCTACACTGCAAATGGAGCCGAGGCTGGTCCCGAGGAGGCGTCGTCGCAGTGTGATTGACAGTGACCCAGGGCCAATGGGAGCGAAGCTTCCGCGTCGTTAGGGCCAATCGGGGGGCGGCCGCGCGGTTGGCGAGAAGGTGAGAAGGGGGAAAGTGGGCGGGGCTTTTGGCTATCCTGCTATCCCTCCGCTTGCCTCGAGATAGAAGAGTGGAGAGTCTCAAGCTGTCCCAGCATTTCATTTCAACCGTTAAGCAAACTTACTTACTACCAAAGTCTTCTTAAATTCGCACAAAGACTTCTCGAAAACGTCGTCAAATTTGTGTCAGGAGCGAGAGCGACCCAACATGACAGGAGCGAAAGCGACCCAACTGCTGTCCATGATTTATTGCCACTTTCTCTATTATCAGCATGTTCACATGTAGATAAAATGAAAAATGTATGCATTGATGTGGCCAACAAACGACTAGTTTCCCTTTTAATCGGGTGATATACGTGTCTTTTACATGATGTGCGCACAACCTGGCGACAAGCACGCACTATTTTGACAAGTCACCGCGGATGAACACTATGTTTACAGTCGAGAAGGCGGGGCGATATGACGTCACGGCGGAGGGGCGGGGTTGTGGTGGCGTGCGCTCGTGACAGGGCAGCACGTGCGCGCATCGAGCAATAATAACAATTTAAGATCGATTTATAATACATGTTTGTATTTATTGAGACTTATGAACATGTGTTGCTTTCTGTTAGGGCAAGAAGCAGATGTATCCGTAGTGACGTCATCGTACGTATACGTATAATTTACGGTCGCGATGACGTCACCAGCTGCTTGGCTCGAAAGTGCTATTTCAATGTTGTTAATTGTTTTACAAATGTGTAAGGCATGTAAACTGGAAAGACGGAAATCTGTACATCTTGAATTGTCAATAAAAAAGAGATACAGTGAGTCCCGTTTGCAATCCAGGCCAACTTGCAATAATAGGTATTTTAAGTACGATATAGCCATTTAAGAACATTCTATTGATCAATTTTGCCATCCCACACTTTTTAAACACATTTAAAGGTCGTTAACACAGACTTAAACTTGTTAAGACATTTTTTTTTCAAGTGTTTGTAAATTATTACCATCTCTTCTCACTCTCCCACTGTCAGGTAATCAGAGACCAGTGTATAACATCACTTTTCACTTCTCTAAATAAGTTTTTTGTCAAACCAAGTTGAAGTTTAATATAAAAATGACACCTAAAACAAAAAAGAATTAAACATATTATTTAAGCAACACATCTTAACACCAAAATGTTCAACCAAAGCATATAATCAAAATCCGATAGCTTAATGCTGACTTATAATGTTAGACGTCTTAGATGGGGGTAATAGAAATTACTGTACAAGTAACGGTTAATTATAAACCTTTCAGCTACTTTAACACACATGGCGCAGCAACACATACAAACAGTAAAACGAACGCTAATAGCGCCACCTGTTGATATGGCATGCACATTGACCATGTTTTCATGCAGAAAAGGTGGTTTTTAATGCACATGTACACAGTGCAAGAGTTTTGTAGTAGTGGTGACACCAAAGAGGTTGGAAGGAGGATTACACACTGTGTGTTTTGTGCTTTACATAAGAAGATTACGCCATGGATTTCCATCGCTGCAGTCAGCTGGACGCTCATTCCCGCAGCTGGGAACCGACGCCGGTCAGCGCCGGGGTCATGGCAATGCCACCACGAGGAACGGCAACAAACAGTGGAAACACTGTCATGACGTAACGGACAGTTCGTCAATAAAACAATTTTTTTTTTTATCTGTCTGTAGAAAGATACAGTGGGAATAAAAAGTCTACACACCCATGTGGCAAGTTTTGTGATATATTAAAAAAAAATGAGCCCAAGATCAATCATTTACAAATGTTCCACTGTCAATGTGGCCTATGACCTATGCAACAGCTGTAACCTGAAGTAAAACGACTGAAATAAGGTGGTTGCACAAGTGTGCACACCCTCTTATACACCATTTAAAATTCCCAGAGTCCCTGAATATCCCAAAATAAAGTTCAGCTGTTCAAGTAGGAGTTTCTAGCCTTTTCTTTCTCTTTCAAGTAATAGCCTGATTTATTTATATTTAAAAAAAAAAATGATAACTGCTATTTGGAACTGTTCGTAATTCCCCTCCACCTTCCTTTGTACCTTTCTCATGACCCAATACGTTTAAACAATGAGATTTTTTGGATGCAGTGAACAATCTCTGCGGACCACAAAAAAGTCAGGAAAAGCCTACCAGAACATCTGAACTTTGTTTAATGTTACGAGGCACTTCAAATTGTGGCAGGTGTTTGCGGACTGCCATTTAACATGAGTTTAATTGTGGTTGATTAATTCTGAACACAGCCACATTTTAGTTATAATAGGGTGTGCACACTTATGCAACCAATTATTTCAGTTTCTGATTCATATTTCTTTCCCCTCCCAAAAAGATTAGAAATATTATTATTATTTGGTTATACAAGTTGTAGGTCACGTTAAGGGTGGAAAATGGTTTAAATGATGTATCTTGGTGCTATTTATGGATTAAGATGCACTAGCAGGTCTGCTTCACAACTGTTTGTGATTTGGCGCCCCCTGTCGTTACATCTGTCTCACTGGATTTGCTTATGATCATCACTTTTATTATATCTCGAGCTGTAAGCGTCCCCTGAAAAATAAAGTTTAATAAATTATCCCTCAAAATCAGTTTGACTAATCAACTGTGATGACAGGACGCATGTAAAAGTCTGAAGGACGCATACGAGAAATTGAACAGGAAGTCGTCCATTTTGTTTTGAAGCTGCCTCTTTTTTTCCACTCGCGTCTCACCACTTTCGCTTCACGTTCTGAGGAATTTCCCTAAAATGTCCCCAAACCGGAATCAGAAAATCGGGAAAATATCTCAACAAGACGACATAACATTCAAATGCAACTAATGCACCCTCTGCTTGGTTAGACTTTTTGATTAAGAGCTTTATGTCCCAATACTTGTGTCCATTTTGTATGCATGGAACGTTACATCCCGAAAAGCGGACACATTGATGAACTTAATGCGTGTTTGTTTATCCATGTGAGAGACTTAGAGGCTCCTCGCCATTTGGGATGTGGAGACAGATTAGTGGCACACACACACACACACACACACACACACACACACACACTAGCGAGTATCATGACATTTCCTGGCACTAAGTCTTTAGATTGACTTTTTCATGAGTGCACTAGGAAACACGCTTGCTTGTATTGGGAAAATATATATTATTGGATGCAGCACTTCATTTCATGCACATTGTGTATGTGGCACAATTGCACATTCCCCGGTTCACTTATTCAGATTCACAGAGGAAACAAGTATGTGCCACTCATTTTATTCTAAGGTTGCTAGGTGATGCTAATCTGTGCGTGCAAAAAAAAAAAAAAAACTCAATGCAGCTCTGCTTACCATTTAGCTTTAACAAGATTGCGCTTCACACAATTTAGTCTGAAAATGGATCTTTACCTACCCAGCCCAAATAATGGGTGGAGAGAGTCAAAGATACAAATGACTATTATAATGATTTAAAAAGGTATTACCGGTGCTATGGTAGTATTTTGTTGTAACTATGTTATTACAATAATATGATAATCCTGTTATTACTAAGGTATCCCAATAGCATCACAATGATATTACCATGTTAAAATATTATTGCAGTTTATTATCTTTAAATGATTATTACATTATTACTATGTTGTTGTTGTTGTTATTACAGTTTATTTACGTACATTATTATTGTTTCACTGGTTTACGCGGAAATTGAGCTGCCCCAAAAAGAATGATCTAAGAGCAGCTTTTTTATTTATTTATTTATTTTACATTTTACGTTCACCCTACAAGTCTGGCTTTTTTTTTTCCTTCAACGATAATGAGCAATTAGCCACAATTTTGTACTAATAGTATGTTAGCCAGCAGGTGAGCAATTAGCTTGACTTTAGTTACCTCTCTGTTTTGTGTGTGTGTGTGTGACCCACAGATTGTCTTTGGCTCTGCCTCCGCCGCATCCCTGCGGTTGCCTAGCAGTGCAGACTGTCTCCATGGCAACGGCGCCAACAAACGCCCCCTCTCCTCTCTTGCCTGTGCCCGTCAATTAGGACTAAAGTGCGACCATCACAATGAGCCACAGAAAAGAAAAAGGGGGAGACCAGTGACAAGCGGTAAGGTTCACGGCTGGTCAGGCACTGATAATGGAGTCACGTTTTATGAACTAAACTAGCGTATTTGTCATTAAATTAGCAACCATGCAGTCAGTACGTATGGGTACCGCTTGGTTTGAAACGTGTGGGTTATTTTCGGACCTGATGTTTAAGGTATTTCTGTAATGGGGCTTCCTATGTTCAGTAGCTCTACGGGTAGTCCAGTTGTGAGAAATTTGGATGGTAGGATGGTTAGAATTTTTTTCAAATAGACTTTAGCTACGCACTTGATTTTAACGTAACCAACGTGAACCTGAATCGACTCTCGTACGCCCCCTTCAGTAGGTCATATCAAATGGCACATGTCAAAAATACAGTACAACAAAATTCATTTTGGAACATGAGAAGACAATGAAACCTTACAATGGGAGACAGGAATTGGAGGGCTGAGCTGAAAAACTTCCTGTTTCCATTCTTCTTCTATTTAAACTTACAG
Organism: Vanacampus margaritifer; assembly: GCF_051991255.1. NCBI lineage: Eukaryota > Metazoa > Chordata > Actinopteri > Syngnathiformes > Syngnathidae > Vanacampus > Vanacampus margaritifer. Next base: position 20,897,947 of record NC_135440.1, on the reverse strand, counting down.
TGTCAAACAAAATAATGTGTCTCTAGTGGTCAACAGTGGGATTACACCCAAAATAAACGTGAGGCGGGTTAAGATACAGCTATAAAAAACAGTGAAATGCCAGGATTGCGAACCCGGGACCTGCTAGGGTGTTTACTGTTCTGCAGTGTGTATATGTGTGTGAGAGAGATACTTTCAGGTAAATTACACTTCATTAAACCAGTTTTTTTTTATGTTTTTATATAAGAATTGACACTTTAGTTTCTTTATTAAAATAGCATCTAATGTGAAATTGTAGTGGTTTTTAAGGGGTTGGATCGGATGAATGGCATTTCCATTCATTTCTCTGGGGAAATGATTTGAGATACGGGTGATTTGATTTACAAGGGTGGTCAAGCACTAGATTTAACTCCTAAATCAAGGTACCACTGTATACATTCGCCTGACTAGCCAAAACATTGGGACACTGTTGATGGATGGATGCAGTGATTGTCGTCATCACTAGTGTTATGTGGGCTCCCTCTAGTGGTATACGACGGAATCAATTAATTAAATACGTAACTCAACAAAGGAAATGTACATTTCAGTGTAAAATGAACTTGTTGCTATGCTGATGCTGACTGTGTAGGCCTTGGACAGATTAGATTGACATGCTAACACATACGGGTATCTGACTGGAGAGAGAAAAAAACAATCCCAAATCCACATTCATTTTCTGGAAGTAGTGCGGCTAAATACAGCTAAAACGTTATTAAATAAATTAAAAAATAGACCGGTTCAAATTCAATTATTTTAATTTAACGGAACAATTTATTTTAGGTTGGTAATATAGTACAGTATAATGTAAGTCATTTTACAGTTGAACTTGTAATATCTTAAATCGGCCGTCAGAGGGAGACAAACGACAACCAATATAAAACGCATGCAATGTCAGCAACTGTCCTATAGACGGCGCTCCGTGACCCGCCATGAGAACAGGGCTTCTCTGACATTGCAGCGCAAAACCTTAGTCATCACCTCATCAAAATTACGTCGTTCTATTGAGAAACAAAAGATCTTCTTTACTCATCTGCTAGTCTACCCGGTCACTTGTGACGTCTTCTTAAATGCTAACAAATTTAATAGGATTTATCCATAATACGTTTAATTTATTTTTCCTTGCTCTTTTATGTGATGATGGGACAATTAATTCACTAAGAGAGAAAAAAGATTTGCTTTAATAAAGACAATAGTGAATATTTACATTTTTTTTATATCTCTAACAATATTATTTTAACAATATACGATAAGACCATACACTTACTCAGGGGCTGTTCCATTATTATTGTCCGCCAGGTCTCATGAGTACGATATGAATTGAATATTAATTTTGCATATTAAGAGGACATGCATTATATATTGATCATTTTGATAAAGATGATGATGATGTTTAATCTTCATCCCATGCATCTGCATGTGGACAAAAATGAAGACATGTAAATTTTGCATAATAAATGTGGTGGAAAAGTTCATTTGTTCCATTTTTATTTTATTTTATTTATTTACATTTTTATTTTTTATTTTTTTTTTTGGGAGGGGGGTGTTCCCCTTTTCCACTCTTCTTTTTCCTCCTCTTCTTCATCTTCCGCATCCTCTCATTCCATGTGTGAAAGTGTGAAAGAAGCATTTTCTCTTTCTTTCTTTCTTTCTTTCTTTCCCGTTCCTGGAATTCACCCCATATTAAAAAAAAAGGGAAAAAACGTCTCACTTTTAATTTATGTGCATATTAATTGCTCCCATTGTAACGTGCATCGTGGGATACTGCATGCAAATGTGTTTGCGCGCGCCTGCGTGCGTGCGTGTGTGTGTGTGTGTGTGTTCATTCAAATCAAACAAGAAACAAGTGATTTTTCCCATCGTGAGGGGATCTTTCCAACACGCAAATTTTTTTTATTTTAAATTTGATCTTTTAAAACTTTTACCAGTACTAAAAAGCAAAATACATAAATGCAATAATGAACCTGAAAAATGTCGAGTTACGTCCCTAATTAATTCTTATAACGCATAACAAGGATGTTTCAAACACGCAGATTTGATTAAAAAAACAACAACTAAGATTTGTTATTTCATTTGTTTAAAATACAAATGAACACAAAATGAAAAAAGAGAACAGACAAGAAAATGAAGCGACAATTTAAATCTAAACATAATTAAATTAAGGCTACAAACAAAACGTGAAATAGGCTATTCAATTTTGAGGGGAAAAAAACGCCACGCACCCACAATTTTAATTAATAAATGACAAATCGTGCTTAATAGAATTTTACAGTACAATTTTCTGCATTTCTCCCTTATTTTATATATTAGTCTATATATAATATCTGTAGGGCCTATAATTAATGCCATTGTTAATTCTCACCTCATTTGGAGCTAAAAAATTAGCAGTGCAGGTTGTCGATGAAAAACGTTTTTTTCCTCTTCGTCTTGTGATCGTGCCTGACCCACTTTGGATGCAAATCTGCATCCGACATTTCCGGCTTAATCTTCATTAAATAACTAATTAAATCACCGCCACTTCCTGTTTTTCGTCACGTGATCCTCGCACCTGAGTCCGCCTGCGTCAAAGAAATATGCAAATGAGATGAAAATACTGTGGTTTAAAAATCTGATTAAATGAAAAAGCCTTAAAAAAAAAACCCATACACAAATATAAGAAGATACATTGTGGCCACTTTATTATGTACACAATATAATTATATTCAAATGTGATCTATATTTTAAAAAATGTATTAATTTTGTTTGTGTTATTGTCTCATTGGTCAAAAGACAGCCCTCAGTGTATATAAAATAAACTAATAGAGTTTAAAAAATATATATTTTCATGATATTTTTGATGATTTTTTTTTACTTGAGGCTGGTGTACCTAATAAAGTGTCCGCTCAGCATTGTTTATTTCTCGTTGATGCATCCAGCCAATGAGAAAATGAAGAATTTTGTCATAAGCATTTTAAAATATATATTTGCACACTCACGAGCTTTTCTCAAAAAGGACATGCAGCAAAATTCCGTTTTTCAATGAAAGTATTCAGACTTGATCTCTAATGCGCATGCCCACAAAATGAACCCTAACCATGCAATCAATTTTGACAAGAAGAAGCTTGAAGGCCATATGAACATATAAACCTTTGGAATTCACGTTTTAATATTTTATACAGTTGTTTAGTGAAATCAAAGTAAAAGACAAGCAAGATCATATTTTTAATTAAAACCCAAAGTATAAATTATTTATCTAAATTTCATCAGATCAGCCGCTTTCAAAAATAAAAAACGAAAAACAAAAACTGAATATAGGCTATGCTTTTCTATCAAAATGAATGAATTAAAATTAATATTTTTGTGACTTAAAATGGCAAGTTTAGTTTAAAATGTTGCTTGAAGGCCATGATCATCATCATCATCATCATCATCATCATCATCATCATCAATATCACACACAGCAGATTTGAGCTCTTCAAAGGAGGTGGGAAAAAAGAAAAGAAAAAGCTGATCATTTCCCTCCGGCGACCGAGCACGACATGTTTTCCTCCCTCATTAGCATATATGCAAATGACTTTCTAATTGCGGCTGTAATCACTCTGTGTGGCGTGGGACATTTTTCACGCCGCCATGTTGGCTTTGCATGTCGTCTCCCTCCAAAAGACACATTTTGATTGATTTTTTTTAATTTTTTTTTTTAGCATTTTCGATTATGATTATTATTTATATTTTTCCGCTGTGCGCACGTGGTCGTCGTCAGCCTGTCAGTTTGGCGTTCCCGCCAAAAAAGGTGCTTTTTGGATACGAGCGCGGATCGTTCAAGAAGGTGAGACTAAAAAGGGTGGTGCACGGGGAGGGTACACACACTTTTTTTTTTTTTGGAGGGGCGTGAGGGGACTCGCACAAGCTTTCAAATGACGTTTTAAATATGAGGAAGTCGCTCCTGCATCTTTTGAGTGTGTGTGCCAATCGACATAGTGGATAAAAAGTACACTTAGAGAGCACGTCTCTCACGCTTAGATACCATACGTCCAGTGCGCGCGCACGGGTGCGAGCGGGTGCACGCACATCAGGTCGCGTGCAGGATTTGAGCTGACGTTTCCTCATTGTCTTAGCGCATTACTAAATATTCATAATGACAACAAGGGCGACATTTAATATAGACCCCAACATTTGAATGATTATATTTGATAAAAGTCTACATTTTTAGAATGATTAAAATGTATAATAATGAAAAATAATTTCTAGAATGTAAAAAGTTGAATTATTTGAGTGAAATTGTCAATGCCGGTTTGATGGAGCCAATCAAAGCCCATTGATTGATTGATTGATTGATTGAAAAGAAAAGAAAAAAGTCAACCCAACTGTTTCCTGGTAGTCTGCTTGTCATGCATCCACTGAAATTTTTGGATGAAGATAATTTTTTTGATCAACTTTTCACTTCAATCGGTCATGTCACGTGAACAACAAACACAATAAGGGAGTTTAAACATATATTTTTATTAAGATATAATACATTGAAAAATATATATCAGCTATGCTGTTATGCTGTTATGTTGTTTCAACTCTACATGAATGTCAAATTTGAAATTAGCTGTCAAATTTAATAATAATAATAATAATAATTTTAAGTTGGGTGATTCAATTAAATATTTCAAATTTTGCTTGTAGTGAGAATTGACTTTCCCCCATTTCACAACTGTTGTCCCTCGTATTGTACTAAATATAATATATGCTAAATACACAATTCTGGGTATTTTCATGTAAAAAAAAAAAAAAAAGTGCAATTTTGGAAATGTGGAAAATACTTTTCGATTTACACCCCAAAAAAAAACAATCCTCTTGCCAAATAGTGAGCTGTCTTGCCAAACTCATATCTTCGTGGGTTCCTTTTTGCATTTTTGGATGATTTGTTCACGAAAGTGTAATTTTTGCAATGTTTGGGTTAAGAATCTAGTTGTAAAGAGTGAAGGGAAACCATTTTGTGTTGTATTTCTGAAGTCCTTATTCTCACATTCAAATATCTGTACATAAGGCTTTGTAGATGCAATAAGCCCAATTGTTTAATGATATTCACACTTCCTAAAAAAATTTAAAAAAAATAAACATTTGTTTATGACACTGCACTTGCCAAATAGTGAGCTATGCTGACAAAATCCATCTTTGGTGGCTCCCATTCTTGCTTAATTTGATTATTTGCATGTGGAAGTGTACCAAACTTCCAATTTGCATATTTAGATAGGGCAGCCATTTTACATTTTATTTGTAAAAGCCTTTCTGACATTTTATGGCCTCATGTTGACCTTAAAATATGGGGTAGTTATTTACAGTAAAGCTACACTTATTGTTGGGGTTATAAATGTGTTTTTGTTTTTTTCAAGTTACTAATTAGTAAGGAGTACTCAAAAACAACATTTGACTTGCCAAATAGAGAGCAGAGCTGCCAAACTACTTGTCAATAGAGGGTTCCCACTATTGCTTTATTTGCATGTGGAAGTGTACCAAACTATAATTTGTGTATTTAAAGGTGTTAGTTAAGTTATAAATAGAGTAAAGAGCAGCCATTTTGAGTTCAATTTTTGAAGGCCTTACTGATATTTTTTTGTGACCACATGTTAACATTAAAATATCAGGTAGTTCTTTGCAATAAAGTACAGTTATCGATGGGCTTGTACATGTTTTATTTCTAAGTGATTTGCTAATAAGTTAATAGGATTCCTCTTAAACAAGCTGCTACAACAATTCAATAACATTTGGGTTGCCAAATAGTGAGCCATGCTGCCAAACTATCTGTCATTAGGGGGTTCTCATTCTTGCTATATTTGAATATTTGCATATGGAAGTGTGCCTCATTTGTGTATTTAGATTGGTTAGTTAGTTAGTTATAAATAGTAAAAGGGCAGACATTTTGTATTCCATTTATGAAGGCCTTTACTGTCATTTTTATGACCACGTTGACCTCAAACTATCGGGTACTTATTTACAATAAAGTTAGTTAATGATGGCATTATAAATGTTTTTTTTTTGTAATTTGCTAATTAGTTGATAAAGACTCCTCTTTAACAAGCTGCTGAAATCCATTCAATAACAACATTCTGCTTGCCAAATAGTGAGCCATGCTGCCAAACTACTGTCATTAGTGGGTTCCCATTATTGCTTTGATTGATTATTTGCATGCTCAAGTGTACCGAACTCTAATTTGTGTATTTAGATTTGTTAGAATAGTAAAGGGCAGCCTTATTGTGTGAAAGCACTACAGTACTAACATTTTTATGGCCACATGTTGAGCTTAAATATTGTGTAGCTCTTTACAATAAAGCTACAGTTATTGATAGGGTTATAAATGTTTTTTTTTTTAAAGTCGTTTCCTAATTAGTTTATAAAACCTCCTCTTTAAGAAGCTGCTAGAATCCATTCAATAACGGCATCCTGCTTGCCAAATACTGAGCCATGCTGCCAAACTACCCTAACTGTCATTAGTGGGTTCCTATTCTTGCTTGATGTGATTATTTGCATGTGGAAGGTGACCAAACTATAATTTACATATATTGATCTGTTAGTTAGTTATATGTAGCAAAAGGGCAGCCATTTTTTTTTGTCAGTATAATTTCGGTTTAACTCCTGTTTGTGACTGGTAAAAAAAAAAAAAAAAGTGAGCCTTAGTGTAGAGCGGTACTAAATTCTTCCTCTTCCGAGATGTGCGTGCGTGTGCGCGCGCGCGTGTAGCATGGGCGCTAATGAACTTGGGTGGTGCTATACTGTCCGTCTCGGGTTCCCATGCAGCATGAAGAGGGAGGAAGAGAGTGGGATGGATGTGGGATAATGGGGGGATGAGGGTTGGTGGGGGCTACTGGATGTACCCCCATTGTACCCCCCCCCCCCCCACTATCCCATTAAGCACCTCAGAGCGGTGGTGCTTCCCAAGAGGCGCTCGGGGCCTGCCGCCTGCCTAACCCGCCGGACGCGGTAACCTGGCATCGGCGAGGGCGCGCACACACACAGAGGCGCCATTTAGAGGCCACGCCGCTTCCAGGAAAGCATTGGAGGGAAAGAGAAGGGGAGAGTGCGAGAGAGACCCCCGACAACAAAGTCGTGCGGGCGGGGAGGAGGGGGGGGGGGGGGGGTGGACTGACAAAGTTGTCTCTTTGGCAGTCGCGCCTCCTATTGAAGCAGTAATTTATTCAAAGGAGATTTTTATCCCCGCCATGTGATTCTTATGATAATGGAGTGGTGCACGCCTCCTTTTTGGACCCTTGTCTGCGGCTCCGGGCTCGGCGGTGACACTAAAAACTGATTTGCACGCTCCCCCCCCACTCCACCTCCACCCCCCAAAATCCCACCACGACCTCCTCCTCCGCCTATGCCACATTCCTGGACTCCCGTGTGCATCCCACGCACACACCGAGTGCCACGCACGTGCATGCTCGAGCTGGGGGTCTCGGCTTGTATGGTGTCAAATAGGGATGAAACGCTTTGCCGGTAAAGCGGGATACAATTCCTTTGGGAAGAGTTGTCATTTTTCAGCTTGTCAAATCCAACAGCAAACAGGCAGATAAATGAGACGATGATAACTGGAGAAGAAAATAAGAAAGAAACAAAATGGTGCTAATACAGTGAATGCTAAATAGGAGAATTTCACCAAGACTTTGTTAAGCTAAGAGATCACAGAAAAGTGAAATGTACAAAGTACAAACAGAAAACAACAAAGACAAAAGGGTGTTAGTATGAATAACAACATTTAAATAACCCATAGAAATAAACAAAAATAGATGGACAGAGTCACAAAATGCTCAGGACAAAATAAAACCTAAATCCTTAGGACGCAAGTGAAGCACAAGATAACGCTAGCACAACAAAAGGAACAGAAGGCGTTTCTCAGTTTGCGTTCTAGTCTGTTCTTCAACTTTGTGATTTCGTGAAATCATAAGTCGTGGCCCAAATACAGTTCTGAAATACCACGTATGAAAAAAACAAGAACGCACGGAATACTGTTGCATCGTTTGGATACTTGTGAATGTTTGGCTAGGAAAATATCCCAAGATACATTTCGTGGAAGGAAGAATGTTCTCCTGTTTGTGCTTAGGAAGAAGGAGAAGAGAACAAGAAGAGAACAAAAATGGCAATGAAGAAGCCAAATAGGAAGTCACAGATGAAGAATGAGGACAAACAAGACAATGAAAAAAGACAAACAAAGTAGAAGACAGCAGATGCTAACGTCAGGGTGCTACAAAATGGAGGCGAGTCACATGCTAACGGCAAATTAGCCATCCAAGAAGAAGAACTGACAATTGAACACAATCAACTAGATGTTAGCCGCTTCTGTTATGGTGCTACGAAACGTGTCACAAAGCCATTTATTAATTTATTTATTAAATTTATTTTTTGTCAATTTTACTATACAGGTATTGCCAAAATATGAATATGCTAAGGTATTAGCCTCATCATTTATTACCTAACATTTTTCAGTACAAACTGGCACAATATACCCAAGCATCACTCATACTACAAGTCCCATAATGCATTGCAACAGTTAGACTTGCTTAAATCAAGTTTAGGTGGTATATTGTGCTATAGTGGTTAGCACATCTGCCTCACTGTCAAGATGCTCCAGGTTAGAATCTCAGGACCTCTTGTGTGGAGCTAGCACGTTGTTTGTCTGAATGTGTCATGTGATTGACTGGCGACCAGTCCAGGGTGGCCCCCACTTCTCTTGCCAAAGTCAACTGGGATAGATTCCAGTTTATTTGTGCCCCTAAATTTTTGGTGTGAATGTGTGATTGTTTGTTTGTTTGTCTATATGTGCCCTTCCATTGACTGGTGACCAGTCCTGGGTCTCCCATTTCTCTCACCAAAAACAGTAATAGTACTAACGCTCCGAAAATTAAAGGATGGAGATTTTAGTATGCTTCATATTCCGCTGAATCCACCAACTGCATCACGTTTGGCTGACGGAGGGGGGCTACCCGGAAGTGACCTGCGTGACGTCACTGACGGGGCGTGTCCATCTCCGCATGTATATATATGTTCTTGGAGCAGCCATGTCCAAGTTCACAGTGCGTGTGATGCGCGTGAATGGAGAGCGCGAGGGAGCCGCCAGGGGGAGTTGGAGGCGGAGGGGGGTGGAGGAGGAGGAGGATGGGGGGGGTAATGGTTTTTTGGAGGAGGGGGGCAGAGCCAGCTTGGCGGGAAATAACGGGACTGCCGCTGCCATTGGAGGACAAGGCAGCGGCGGGCGTCTGAGTGGATGGACGCTACACGCACGCACACGCACGCACGCACGTCACGGCCCGGCGCGGCCGTCAAGAGCGCGCGCGTCAGCCTCCGCCGGCTCACTCGCCGCTCACTCGCCATCAGTACGCACGCACCGCACGGGAGTCTCCTCTCGGGTTCGGATGGTTCCGGTTTCGGTCCCAGATATTGCGTGAGTATCAAACATCACCACTATTATTATATTAATATTTTTTATCACTCACAATAATATTTGTGTTATTTAATTAGGGGAAACGCCATCCCTTGCATGTGGTTTTGATTGTGCGCCATTGCCATCCACTAAAGAAGCCGAATATAAATAAACCACCTGAAATCTGATTTATTTTAACAATATTGTGCGCTTGAGAGCCAGCGCTCGATCACGTGCATGCGGGACGATAAACAACGTGCACGTGCGCGCGATTTGACGTGATTTCTATTTCTAGCATCATCATTGTCATTATTTGAGCATTATTTCTCGACGTGCACGTGCATGCAAGCAGCAGGCACCAAGCAACACAAACTAACACGAAGCCACACTTTTTTCTTTTTTTTTTGTAGTCCTGCACGTTGGCGCCGTGCGCGGCCACGTGAGTCACATCGAGAAATGATGAGGATTATGCCAGCAGAAGCCGCAGTGCACGCGCGTTAATAATAAGACAAAAAAAGTGCAGCTGGGAGGCTTCACAAGGGGGAAAATGACATCACATGTAGCATATAAAAATATGCATACACACTCGTGTACACGCACGCGCACGTTTGGATCAGAACATTTGGGGTGGGGATGGGGGGGGGTGGGGGTGGATTATGCAAGCTTCCACATGATAGCCGTGAGATTTGCGTGGAGGGAGAAACACACACACACACACACACTTACGCGCACGCGCGATTTAAAAGTTTATAATTGGACGTATAGTAAACAAAATAAGATTAATTTAATGTTTTAGATTTTATTATGCTTCATATTAAATTTCAATACAGAAACACATGACATGGCGTTTGTGTGTGTGTGTGTGTTGTGTTTGTGTAAATGCAAATATACAAAAAATTTGTGTGCACCAGTGTGAAAATTGTGTTACATTTCACATGATATTCCACAGAGTGTGTTATTACAATATGCACAATAACTAATTAGGCCCGTGCATTATTAACATTTTGAAAACACGTGCGCATGCGTCTTTAGTGTTTGTTCAATTTGCGGAATTAAAATGTTGCATCTCCTCTTTCTTTGCAGACGCACGCACTCACGCACACACGCAAAGGCCTGACGATACGCGCACGCACTTTGTAGGTAATTAAACACTCACACACACACACACGCGCGCGCGCGCACGCACGCACACACACACACACTGCAATTGTTTTAAGTAAAATATTTTGTTTAGTTCATTTTTTTTAACACCAATAATACTAATTCACCAAGTGTAACAATCATTTCAATGCAAACACGTATAAATCGTATAAATGACGATGATACAAAATTGAAATGTTTAAAAATGCAGTATACTGTATTTAAAATGAGTGTGCAAAAAGAAATGATGCAGTGGTCAGTAAATTTAATAATTCATGCTGATTGTTGTGACATATTAAAGGAAAGGACGAAGAAGTGCCTATAAGCAGAAATGAATAACTATTTAAATCGTAAATAAATGTATTACTATGAATTGGATTATGATTTTTATCATCACTTCCTTTGCATATTGCAAAACGTGAGATGAGTGTGAGGGTACAAAAAAAGTCAAAAGGATGCAATTTAAAGTGTTGATATTACATTTTCTACATAAAATTAACGAAAATAACAATTAATGATATAATATATTGTAAAAATAAATTAGATTGAAATACTTGGGTGAATGACTCATTTAAATTCAACCCTAACAAAATGTAAAAAGCTGTTAATAATTAATGAAACATACATTTGATGCGTGTGTACGTGTGCGTGTTTGTTACAACGTGTGTATGTATTGCAATTTGACCGTGTGTACTACTTACTTATCCCCTCTGTTTGCCACGCATGTCGGTTGTTTTCGTCTTCCTGTGATAGCATGTAGCACACGTGCTAACATCTAGTAGCATCTGTGCTAACACGTAGTAGCATCTGTTTTAACGGCACGGCGTCCATGTTGACTGGAGAATATTCCACCGCTTCCTAATATATCGCTTCATCTCCTCCCTTTCAAGTGGGGTGGGGGTGTTGGGGGCGGGGGGGGGGTGTTGGGCACACAGAGCCGCTTTAATTAGACGCACCCCTGTGCCATGTGCCCCACTGTGTGTGTGTGTGTGTGTGTGTGTAACATTATCGTCATCTGCTTGTGCATTTTTGAGTGTAAAAAGGCAACGTGTATGTTGGTGGATTTTCCCCTTTCTGCCCCCTCCACGGTACCGCCTCCCCCCCTGCGGCTTTTGGCGCCAACCTGAGCGTTGGCATCAGATAATGCAAATCAAGACCAGCGTCTTTCTTTTGTAGTCCAACAGTCGGCATCCTGGTCTCATTTAAAAAGAAATTTTGGTCCAGGCGGGGGGGCGGCGTTAGAAGACGTCACCCACTGGCGGGGCTCGCCCGGTGAGTGACGTGGGTGCGCCACAGGGGGAGCCGGGCGCCAGGCAGCGGGCTGGTTTGAACCGGCTAGCGCTCCACCTACCACTGCTTTTCTACAAGCTTCTTTTATGCATTTTATGAAAAAATGGTTGAGCCCAGAGCATTTGCTTGTTTGTTTCATACAGAACGCAGCAAAGTTGGACACATTACCACAAGTGGGTGTCAGGTGTTAAATGTTAAACCTTTGTTCGGGCTTTACGTTATTTCCTTTTACATGGTGATCCTACCTTCGATGTTGGGTAATTTGCTAGTTGAAAAAAACGATCTTTGAAAAAAGCCATCTTTGACAGGCAGCGTGAAAGGGGTGAGTTGATTTTAACCCTTATTCTGCATCGGTATGTTTCAAACAAATCAATGACATGGGAAAGTCTGAATTTGGTTAAGAGACTCTAAGAATCTGGAAATGTGCAGGAAGACTTCTACGCCCAATTCCATGTTGGTACCTTTCAAACAGAACTTAAAGTAAAGTTGACTTTAACTGGCAGTGTGAAAGGGGCTACAGAAGCTAGTTCCAAACTAGGAAATTTGCAGGTCGACCATGGGGCTCTATTTTGTGTTGGTACCATTCACACATACAGAATGAATACATAGGGGGAACAAAGGCTTTTAGGGGTACACTCTAAAAACATATGGGTCAAAAATAACCCAATTACGGATCAAAAATGGACCGATCCACTTTATGGGTTAATTTGATCCTACTTTCTGGGTTGCTTTATACAAAATAAATTTTTGGGACCCAAGCAGATATGACTTATATTTAGGAGTTGTTTTACACCTAAAGATCAATTTTTTCACTCTAAGTCGTGTCAAATTGACCCAACTCTAGGATCGGTCCATTTTTGACCCATAGTTGGGTTATTTTTGACCCAACTGTTTTTATAGTGTAGTATGAAAGGGGCTACAAATTCTACAGTGGTGCCTTGAGATACAAGAGACTTGATGTGTGTGTGTGTTGTTATGCCCTTGCTTCTACCTCCAAGGCCAGAAAATTTTCATTCTGTACCTTTCAAACTGAACAGCAAAAAGTTGGAAGACGGCACAGTGTGAAAGGGGTTATACTCCCAAACCATGATATGAAATTTACGTGTCAACTTTGACCACGCAAACATTGGAAAATGTGAAAAAATTCTGGCATCTATTGCCCGTGTGAAAGGGGCTTTAGCAGAAATTCTAGTGTAGAGTAAAATCAGTAAAATCTTTTGAGCTTCCTGATTGGCCAAGGCCCTTAGTGACATCACAAACTAGTCGGAATGGACATTTTGTGGCTACTGTAGCACGAGTGAGGATAAAAAACAACCTAATAGGTCGCCGACGTGTGTACTGAACGAGTTTGTGTCTGCTCGCAGGACGGCGACCGCTTGGTCCAGACTAGTCGGCGCTGGAGGATGGGTGGAGCCTTCGGGGTTGATTGTTATCTTTGGTTATCTAGCTGTATGAGTGATGTACATTCTTCATAAAGCTAGATAACCGAAAGTAACAAGAATCCCATTACACTCCTGGAAAGGCACCAAGACCCCTCGAAAGGACCTCGCTATGCAAGAACCAAAAAGCGAACGGGAAAAAGAACGCCCGAAGGAGTCGGGGGGAAGCAGCGAGAGGTAGAGTACCAGGTTTTTCTTTTGTCCTGCAGATCCAGTGGTTCACAATCATAAAATGCGGAAAACACGCGGCCTTGAACGCATCAATCAGGGGAAAAAAATTAGGAGAACGAGGCTCGGTTTGTAATACTTTTAGATTTTTCATTATCGTTTACGTTTGATGTTGTTTTGACTTTTTGTTTTAATTAAGTTCATTTTAATTAGTCTACAGAACAGGCGAGGTTTTTCGAGAGCGTATCATACAATGTGTTTGTTGTTATTTTACATGCATATGAATGAACTTGTCCGTACTGTAAATGTGGCATTTCTTTAAAAAAATTAAAAAAAAGTTGCATCAATACATACCTCGATATATTTAAAAGTGGAACGATTCAAATTGGTTAATTCAATTAATTAATTAATTCAATTCAATTAAAACCGATCATGCCCACCAAGCGGTCAGTCAAATGGTGACAGAGGGGCTAACTTTATTTGGTGAATTTTCAGGGATTTTTTTGGGAGGGTCTTATTCAGAATTCCTACTGAATCACCCCCAAAAAGTTTTTAAAGACTTTATAATAATGAACACCCAATTTCAAATGTAGATCAAGCTCATTTGTTCTAATTTTCAAGGGGTGTTACTAAGCGATTTTTGAGGGGGTGGTGTTAAGATTCAGAACCTCTAAAATATGGACTTGCCCCACAAAATGCCGTGCTTGAAACTTTTTTTGTGCTTCTACTAGGCAAGTCCACCCAAATAATTTCCACCAGGTGCGACTGAGTGAATTTTCTGTCATCTTTTTTGCCCCGCCTCTCTCAAAATACTGCTATAGAAGATCCATATGTGTCATTTCTGGGCTTATGAGCATAGCATTGAGAAAGGGGATCACTTGTAATCTAATAAGCCGCCCCCCATGATCCCCCGTGTGCGGGGCGGCATGCTGGAGCTTAGCCCGGGGCCCGTCACATGGGCGGCGTATAAAAAAAGAAAAGAAAAAAGACCCCGCACCGAGTCACCCTCCGAATCCCGTTTGAACTTTGACAAGTCGTTTAACAAGTTGCTAACGGCTAATCAGGTTTCTAGCCAACATTCATTGGGCCGGGCTTCAAAAGAGCAATGCATGATGGGAAGAAATACTTTTTTTTAGGCTTCATTGTATGAATTATACATACTGTGTTCCAGTTAAGAATTTGGTTAATCTGATTTCCTGCCGGCATCTGAGCCTCATTTTTTTGTGTCATTTCTCCTCCTTTCTTACCGTCCCACCTCTGCGTGAAAATATGTTTGATTTGAGTGTTGCTGGGCTGTTGTTTGATTTGGTGTGATGGTTGGCTCATAACTACGTGAATAATTGAGAAAAAGTTGGCAGTGTTCGTCAGTGTGAAAGGGGCTAGACATCCCGAGCTTAGGCCGATGAAGAAACCCCTTTCATGCCACCTATTAAGGGCAGTCATTTTACGCCTTGAATAGGCTTTGGCGTGAAACACAAAAGGGTGGGAGAGGTGAGTGTTGGGTGTGGGTGTTAATCGTAACGTCCAAGTCCCGACTTTCTGTTATTCCCCTTTCACACAGCCATTGTCCGTTCTTGAACCAGTATAATTTGCGTGTTGACTTTCAAGTTAGCATCAGAGGCACACCCGAGATGGGACAGTGGCTGTGTGAAAGTAAACAGAGACAAGCACCTTGCCACTAAACCTTTCACACAGCCTCAGTTTTGCCTCTGTTGAAATGAAATGCCTGATGGGGTCATGTTGAATGACAAAAGGGGGGAGGGGGTATTAAGGGGGCGGTGGAGGTGGTGGTGGGGGTCCGATGGGGTAATCAAGCAGACAGTACCCCCAGTGAACAATCTGAGCCTTTAGCTTCTGTGGCCGGCGGTAATTGGTCAATCAGATCGGCAAGGCGGATGCCCGCGATGGCTGATTGAAGGTGTGATTTCTTTTCTGTCCCTGTAAGATGGAGGGTTGGCCCCCCGCCGGCGGCAGCAAAGGGTCCAAGACCGCTGCTTGCCCCGCGTTTCCAATGGCATGTGGACACTTTTGCTGTCCCAACAAGCAGCAGCGATTTGTCCCGCTGGAATCACATTTGGGGAGTGTGCGCAGAACTAAAATTTTGAAGTGCTCCTGAAAGCCTCTTTCACACGGAGATACAGCAGAATTGAAGAAGTGAAGCAGGCTATTGCAGCAACTGTGTGCACATTCACACAGCAACAATTAGATGACATGAGGGCCCCCACAACAGGGTGGGAGAAGCAAACGTCAGGTTCAACTTCATACCCATCCTGGCTTTCTACTACCCCTTTTCACACAGCTGCCGACATTCCTCTGATACTACCTCAGAAGCAGGCAAATTTCGACCTCTCAATCCGTGTTGGTTGACTGAAATCCTCACAGAGGGCAGCTTTGACGAGCAGTGTGAAAGGGGTCACAGACACTATTTCCCAACCGCCAAGTTCAGCATATTACGTGGTGATACCTTTCACACAGAACAGTGACCACCGTAAAAAAGCTGAATTTGATCGGCACTTTCAAATTAGGAAATTAGCAGCTTCACTTCATCCCTGCATTCCATGTTGGTACCTTTCACACATAACAGTGATATGGGGATAAAGGGGGCTTTGAACGGCAGCATGAAAGGGGTTACAGATACTACTTCCGATTTGAGAAATTCTCTTCTTGAGTTTGACTCTCTTATGTTCCATCAGTGCTCTTCACACAGACACTGCAAACGGTGGAAATTATGTCTTAAATAGTCAGTAGCCTGGAGGGAAAATGCTTTGATAGATTGCGTGAAAGGGTTTCTGAATACAAGCTCAGAAGCTGACTCATTCATAGATCTACCCATTATGCCTGTCTATTTTTGTGAACAGGGAACTGGGGGAAAAAAATCAAAACAGCAATCTTGGAAAAAGTTAATAGTCTGCATGAAAGGGGTTAATTTGTCAGAATACGTTGTTAGAAACAACGAACCTAGTGCTGGATAGCTCCTTTCACATTATCGGCTCAAGCTGGCTTTTCACATATTTTCCAATTCCTACTGTATGAAAGGTATCAAAGTGGAAATGGGTGTTGACGCCACTGTTTTGCCCCGGGAGAAGTGTTGGGGTTAAACTTCACACCCACCTTGCTGGGTTTCCGCTATTTCCTTTCACACAGAGATACTACCTCAGAAGCCAGAACATTTTCGACTTAAGACCCTGTTCTGTACCTTTTGCACATGTACACCAACAAAGGCAAAAGGGGGGGGGGGGGAGCTGGGGGAGCCGGGTGCTAGTTGATGTTAGCTATACTGCGCATTTATTCTGCAAGTGTCAAGTAGAAAAACAGCCATTGTTCCCCCCCCTAGCCCTCACACATCCCCTTCCACCCCCCCAGCAGTAGACTTTACAGTCAATAGAGCAAGTCCACTTGTCACCCCGGGACAAAGCGGCCCTTTGCCTCCTTTTCAGTCCCGCCGGGTCCGAGCAGCCAGACAGTTTTCTCAATAAGACCCTCTGATTCTTAAAGCCCCCCCCTGAAACACAACCCCCCTTTTTCCTTCTTCTTCAGACACCAACAGGGTTTAGAAAATGGCTTCAGTGTTGTCCAAAGGAACAGCAGCCCTTCTTGTCACACGGTCTTGAATGTATGACCACTGCGCAGTCCTCACACAAAGAGATTAGTAAAAGGTGTACTTTCCTTAACTGCGTGGGTCCAAATATGTTAACTGTATTGGTTTTGAGCCAAAGGCCCCCACACCTCAGTGTACCCGGATCTGGCCACACGAGCCCCGTGTGTTGAAAGCAATTGTCGCTGTCAATTATTTCTCCAATTTAACCTCTTAATTAGTTCATTTTTTATTAATTATTAGCTTTAATCTGGAAATAAGATATTGTTATTATTTTTTTTAATTATTTTTTTTTCTTAAGTCACACACAATAAAATGGAGATGTCACCTACTCCTTCCCTGTCTATACCTTTCACACAGAGCGACATCCAAGCCAATATAGCCACAACAAAACAAGCCTTGTAAAGCTTTTACAGTACGGGGAAAAAATTGCCGTGAAAAAATTTGTCAACGTAGCCGACGTTCACACCTCCAGCCCGAAGCGCCAACCTAGCATTGTGACGCTCGACACTATATAGACCTATTTGCATAAGGCACTTTTCTGCACAAGGACGACGGAAAGTGGGCTCCACTCCAGAAAAAAATGTCAAGTGCCAATTAGGAGAGGTTTGCCGCCCATTCATGGTGCGACCACTCCTCCCCCTCCTGTCCCGCCGCCTGTCGCCCACCGTGCTTTGCGCCCCAACTCTCTCACACTCCCTAGTCACCCCTTTTTTTCTCTCCGTCTTGCCACCAAATCTTCCCCCGGGTGACACGGCAGACAAAAGAGGCAGACGAGAGCGCCCCCTTGGCTCGTTAGTCACGTCTCTTTGTTGCGTCCTTTCCATGAATGTAGTAGTTTGTTGCGTATGTTAGCATTGTGGCTAAAGCCTAACATGTGAACCTTGAAAGTTGTGAGAAGAAGCTTTATGTGTGACATGCTAAGTTATGCTACTTTAGCAATCTTATGGAAAGCCGTATTTCGTTAGCCTAATAGCACGATTGCCTACCTGAATTTTAACTGTTACCAAATTAATGGAGGAGGGGGAGGGGGGGGTTAAATAGTCATGTACTCGTTATAAATTTGAGTTTCTTCTCATATCGCACAAACATGGCTTAAACAACTATGCTATAAGGCTAACCATTTTTTCAGTAACCTTGATAATTGGTTTAAGGTCTACAGTATGTACTAATACGGTGTTTAAAATATAAAAAATATAAAATATACCGTAGTAGTGGAAGGTAGTAGTTGTAAAAATATTACTGCAGCCAATTTAACTTGGGTTTTGCATGTGCTAATTGTGCTCCGTCATCTTGGATGCCTAAATCACAATAATTTAGCCATGTTAGCTTGGTCAATGGTCTAAGATTAATCACAAACACATGAAGCATAATTTAGCATGGTAGCTTAGCTTTGGCCTAGTGGTGTTCAAGATTTACCCATGCTAGCTGTTAAGTAAAAGTACTTATTCATTTGTGAACGCCCAAATTGTATTTATTGATTTAGTCTGCTTAGTTGAAATGTGACCTAATAGTGTGCATTTAGGATTTACTAGCATAAACTGTTAAAAGTGCTTATGGTATTGATTTGTGTGTTCCCATTTCTAGCTAAAAGCAACAAAGAATAGCCACCTGATGCACATTGATTTGGTCGCACTAGCTTTGAGCAACTTACCAGTAGTCATTTATGGATGCGTGAATCACCTTCATTGATTCCGCCTAGTTAGTTTAGCTTCAGACTAAACAACAAAATACGACATGATAGAAGCGAGATGCAACTTGAGCTCAATTCTAGACAAAAAAACAACAACAAAAAGCAGTCATGATGCGCCTACTTAGCTTATCTTGTGAGCTAACAGTACCTAGTCATCAATCACATTGAGTGATTTGGCTGTTAGCCTAGCTTTAGGCTAAACAACAACAAAGAAGTGGTCTGAACTGAGAAAATGTGCAGTCACTTCTAGACAAATAAAAGGGTGCATTTGGAAATACTTTAGTGTTAAACTACCAGTCAGCTTACCTAGTCATTTGTGGATGCATGAAGTACATTTATTGATAAGCGGTTCAGATGGATGGATGGATCAATATTTAGCTGTTAGCTAAATTTTTGGCTAATAAAACAACAAAAACAACAAACTGGAGTGAACTAATGACTGACAAATTGTGCTCATTTCTAGACAATAAGTAGCTACGTGATGACGTTTGCTTAGCTTTCATTGAACAGTATTAGTCATTTGTAAATGTAAATCAACTTGAACGATTCAGCCTGGTCAGTTTAGCTTTTGGCTAAACAACAACAAATTGGACTGACTGAAAAACAACAACAAATTGGAGTGAATGAATGACAGACGATGTGTCATTCATTGTCATTATAAGACAAAAACTTAAAAAGTCACTTTTGGGGCATATAAGCAAATGTGGCTAATTTCGCCATCTACCGCCATCTTCTGCCACTTTCCGTCACCTTCTGTCACCTCTCACTACTCTGACTTGTGTTCTGCTCTTGTCTTCTCCCATCTTTTCCTCTTTTTTATACTCTTTCATTCATTCATTCATTCATTTAGTCAGCCAGTCGGCAGCGTGGCTCCCGCCCTCTCCTCGGTTCTCACACGCTTGGATGTGATTTGCATGCATTTGCATAATGAAAGTCATTTGCATGCCGGGGGGGGGGGGGGGGGCAGACTGTACCATGAGAACACACATGAAAAGGTGTGTGTGTGTCTCGGTGCGAGTGTGTGTGTTGATGGGAAAATGGCCTCTGATCTTTGCTTCTTCTGTGCAGGCTAACGTTGGCCAATCTGAAAATGACGAAGAAGAAGAAGAAGAAGAAGAAGAAGAAAGAGGAGGAAGAATCTCCTCGTCCTCCTCCTCTACTCCCCCTTCCTCCTCCTCCTCTTCCCCTTCCTCCCGCCATCCTCCTTCGCTCCATCCTGGCCACGCTGCCCCTCTTCTTCCAGCTCGCCACCATCTTGACGACCCCGCCGGCAAGTGCAGGTATCAAACCCGCGCCGTCCGCCATCTTTAATCACCGCGTTGTTGTTGTTGTTTTTAATTGCCGCGCCGACGGGTGGGCGTGGAGGTGGGTGGGGCACCTTTTTTGTGCCTGGGTATTAAATCACGAGGAGCTTCAATGCTTGTCTCTCGCGAGGCTTTCAGCGGGCATCTGTGCACCACGGCACCATCTTTCTTTCTTTGGGTGCCATCCTGAGAGGAGGCGAGGCACATGTGCCACACACACGCGCGCCGCGCGCACACACACACACAGTCACACAGATTTATGCCCTTTTTGTTTTAATATAATTTTGACTTAGAAGTAAATACTCCAAATTGTCTCTATTTATATCAGTTAAATTATATTTTAGGAAAAAAATAAGGTTTTTATTATTAAAAAAAAATATAAAAAAATATATATATATTTATTTATAATTATATATATATATATATATATATATATATATATATATATATAGAGAGAGAGAGAGAGAGAGAGAGAGAGAGAGAGAGAGAGAGAGAGAGAGAGAGAGAGAGAGAGAGAGAGAGAGAGAGAGAGAGAGAAATTCAGTGATGAAAAAAACCCTATCCTTTTTTTTGTACACTGAAGATTTTTTTCTGCTTTTTTTTCCCCTGTCATTTTATTCATCTTTGACCAAGTAAAAAAATAATCAAGTGAGTTTAAGTGTAAGTTAGTGCTGGCTATAAGGATAATATGCAAGGTGGTACAAGTCCAGTATTGTTCCCCCCCCCGCTGCAACGTGTGCTTACTGTAACTTTTTTAAACCTGCTTAAATCCGGCTTGCGCCAATTAGCGGACGCTAAAACAATACGCCATTATATCCTTGCCACACCACCGACGCCATTTTGCTACTATCCTTCCAACCATTTTGACTCAGGTGAAAAACATTTGATGTTTTTGTCTTCCATCATCCTTTGTCACTCTTGACATTTACTGTAAAACAGACACATCAAATATTGTATATTTAAACATCAATATGTTGAACTAAACAATATAAAAATAAAAGTTTGCTAGTTAATGCTAGCATGTAATGTCAAATGCTAGGCTAATGGAAATTAGCATAGATTTTAGAGTCATTCTAAACCATCAAACTACTTTAAAAGGCATAATTTTTCTCTGCTATGTGTGAACAACAACTACTACTACTTGTATGTTGTATGTATGCATGTTGTGGCACAACGTGGTACTACAGTGATGGCACACGGTTCTAAATTTGTAAAAATTAAATTTGTGTGCTATATACTCTACAACCGAGAAAAAAGTGATCGTTTAAAAATACGTGATATAGTGGAGACGCGGACAATGTACCGCAATCGACGTAGCGGTGTGCTAACCAATGCCGGGCCGGCCTCTATTTAACAGGTGGTATATTGAGCTTAGGGGTTATTTGGGGGTTCTCACCCGTCGTCAATTTATTGTGTAAATTATGCAGAGCTGAAAACAAAGCATCCATGGCAGACAGTGGAGTGGCGGCGCGGGCTAATGAGATGATGAGGAGCATGGGAGCTGGTTGAGGTTTTTTTTTTTTGGAGGGGGGGGGGGGGGGGGGTATGGCCAGCAGCTTGCGTCTGGATCTTTGTATGTAACAAGGGGGGTCTGGAGGCTGACTGGCAAAGAGGGGGCACACACCTCACCAAACTGCAGCTGCCTTGGGAACCACTGTGGCAGGGGTCCCCCCTTCCCGCCCTCCCTCTTCAGCGCTGGCACGTAGGGGCCCCCCAAAAGTCTGGCTGCGGGCCTGGGGGGCCTGGGAAGCACTTGAAGTTCACGGCCAGACCTCCTATTGAGCTGACAGTCTGACTGTTTGCTCAATCGGGGCCGCCTATTCAGGGCGGCGGGGGGGTCACGGGGAGGTGGTGGGGGTACGGGTGGAGGGTTCTTGGGGGTGAAGGGGGGTACCCACGATGAGACACGGTAACTATTCACACAGGGAGAGTGACGGCATAAATAAGACGGGAGTAAACCCAGCCTGGAAGTTTGTATTGAAACGCTGGTTTACATTGTTAATTAGCGGCGTGCCTTCCTCTCACACTCACACACACACACACACGCACCCACACACGACATCATCATCCTCAGCTGCGCCACATGCTGCGGCAGTAAATTGTCCATTAAGCAGAGAATCCACTGTAGTTCCTTCAAAGGCAGCAACAATAAGTCAACAAACCGACTATTGGGGCGCCATCTTTCAGCCACACCCCCTCAATGCCACCACCAATCAGCATCTGCCATTTCTCAGCTAATGAGATGCAACCACGATCGGTCAATTTATCAATTTGATTGAATTTAGAGGGATGTAAGATGGTCAGGAAAGAAATATCATTAAAGCAGGTCTGGCAGGGGAAGGAGAGCAAAAAAGAAGGTATAAGAAAGAAGGAAGCTGGGAAAGAAAACATCAGTTCTGAAGAGGAAGGATGGGAGGAGGTAACGAAGGAAGGCAAGTTTTAAGCTAAGAAATAAATTAAAATAAAGTCTGATAAAAAGAAGGAAGGGTATAAAGCAGAGTTGGAAGGAAGGAACAAAAGTAGTTTGAATCAAAGGAAGGAAGGATACAGGAGAAGAAGGGAAAAGAAGAAAGGAGGGAGTTAATTGCAAAGATTGCTACGTTAGCTTTTAGCATTAGCCACTTGTTGACTACAAACTGAAAGTGTGAATGGCATATTTGAGTTCACCAAAATAAACTAAATCAAGTTAGTATGTTTGTTTGTGTTACTTAGAGTAAAACAACATAAGTCCTGTTACTGTATTCTTGCAGGTGTACCTAATAAAGTGTCTGTAGTGACGGGTGTTAGCAGGTTGAAAATGGTCGTTAGGGTGACTGGTACGCGACAAGGCGCTAATGCTAAGCGCAAGCATGTGATGCCGCCTTTAGCAACGGCTCAGACCAAAATGCTTGGAGTCTTAATAACAAGAGCGCGGGTCAATGAGTGCACAATCGCGGCCTGATGGCATGCTAGGACATAGTTTCAGCAGCCCGAAAGTTGGCGGCCATGTTGAGCGCTACGTTAGCTTCTGGCACTATCCACTAGGATAGGTAGCTGCCACCTCTGGGCGAGAAGCTAACGATGCAGTGTACGTCTTTAATCAGTGCTCCTTTACTGCAGTGTATGGTGGTGTACAACTTCAAGGAGAGATGTTTACAATATTTTATTGAACTCAATAGCCGCTGGCTAGGTAGTTTGTGGGCTAGGCTAGTGCTAGAAGCTACCGTAACAGTTTTTATTACATGCCACTTCTTGGCAATTTAGAGTGCAGTAAAACCACTTTAGAGAGTCGTTCATAATATCTTGGTTACCTCATTTAAGCCGCCTACGCATGCAGTTGGTAACTAGCTAGTGGGTAACTAGCTAGTGGGCTGTACGAGAAGCTAATGTAGCAATCTTTTTTACTCAGTGGTCTATTGCAGTTTGAGGTAAGATGGAGTTGCACTGTGAGCTGTTTCGAATGTTTTGACCATCACATTTAGGCAACCACACTGGCAGCTAACTAGTTGGCTAGCTAGCAGCTAGTTTGAGAAGCTGACGTAACAGTCTCAATCATTACTTATTGTGCCACCTCTGCAATTTTTGTCAAGTATAACTGTAAGGGATGCTGTTCTTTCTTGTTTTAGGCATATGTGCCCAGTCGTCAGCTAGCTTGGTAATAGCTAGCGCAATAAGCTATTGTAGCAATCGACGTCTGTACTCAGTGCTGCTTCGTAGCAGTTTGCGGTAGCGTACAAGTTTACAGAGATTTTTGTTCCTTCAATTTTAGTCTTTACTTTTAGGCCATCCCCACCTGCATTCTGCAGTGCGAGACGCTAACCTGGCCGCCATCTTTAATCTTTTCTCATTTTCATTTGGCATGTTTTAACCCTTTCACGCCATCTTTTTATTGTCAGGTTGACGGATGCCAGAGCGGGAAGGATTTGGGTCACGCGGATGCCGTTCGGCCAATCAGAGCGGAACAAGAAGTTCATTGTGGAGCGGTCATTGATGATAATAATAATAAAAATCACACTAATAATAATCATAACAATGAATGAATCTAATCATTAATGAGCGATGGTGTTGTCGTCGCTCGGACTGGTGAATGTGAGACCCACGGCAGCAGTGAATCCTACTGCACTGTGATTGGACAGCTCGTTTGTCAGCTGGAGCACCGGCCAATGAGAGCTGTCGCCTTTAAACTCTATGCAAACGCCCCTTTTTCTTCTGTCTTATGTCTTTCGTCGCCAATTTCCTCTCGGCCTGCGGCACAAACACGCCTTCATTTCCTGTTCTTGACACACGCACACACATACACAAATATTCAGCACTATCACAGCCTAATTGGCTCTCTATTAATTTTCGGCAAGTGGCAATTTTCCCCCGCATTATTAGGATTGATAATCTATGCAAATCTTTTTAAATGTGACTGTAAATGATCTCAATTCAAGGGGGCGCTATTGGGCTATTTGTGATGCCCCAATCATGATGTTGAATGCAGAATTTTTATTTTAAAATATATATATGTTTATGTATATTGTGTAAGTTGTTTGTGTGACACAACAACAGCTGTGTGTATTCACCAATGTGCCTTGTATGAAAAGTGTGTTGCAATAGTATTAAATGTTTACAATGAAAACAATGCAAATGTGACTTTTTGGGTGCATTTTGTGTGTTTTTTTTATGTGGAAATTCATCACATGTCATAATATCTTTTATTAATATAATATTCATGTTCATCGTCCACTACCGAGGTCTTTTTTTTTTTTTATGTCTATAAAATTGTTATATTATTGGAACAAAATGCAAAAAAATTCAAATTAAACATCCAAAAAATTATAAAACAAACAAAAATAGCTATAAAAACAACTAACTAAACCAACATTTAAATGGAAAACAATATACTTACAAATGCAAAATATGGCATTATAATTTGAACTTTTTGCTGATTGGCTGGCAGAAATCGCATTCACATTCAGTGTTTCCATTTCCTTTTGCTATATTGTAGGTCAAACTAACCCTTAAAACATAGACTACTGATATTTATTTTTTATTTACATTTTTATAATAATATCTACTAGCCTATATATTTTTTTATTAACCCTACTGTTTCTTGTTCCAGGGTCAATTAGACCCACTGCAATTACCCCCCCCCCTTTTTTTTAATAGTTACAAAAAATCATTTATAAGCAAGAACACAGTAAAAGTTCTACACAATTTTATCTTAAAAAAAAAAATGTTTTAAACTTATTTTTTAAGCAGTGGTTACACTGACCTATGAAACAAATAACAGCACCAAATATGGGTCCTATAGAAGGTCATTCCAACAGATCCTGGATCAGATACACACATTTAAAACGTTGAACTATTTCATTTTTAGGCCATTTTATTTTGCGTTCGCGGTGCTTGCTGTGATTTTGTTTAATGCTAACACACACAAACACATGCAGAATCCAGCTGCATGCGCATATGGACGTGCGTTTTTCACTGTCCGACGTCACATATGGCCACTGTGTGCACACTAGACACACACACAGTCACACGCGCGCGAACATGCACACGATTCATTAGCATTGTCATGCAAACGAGGGCGCAGCGCAGTATAAAACAAATGAAATGTGCGTCTTCGCAGTACAGCTGTGCCGCTTCTTGTCTTTTATGAAGTGTGGCCTAATTCAATGAGGAAGCTTATTAATGCACCCCCCCCCCCCATTTCTTTTCATCCCTCCCTCTCCTCCCTGACGGGTGCGTTTTATGAGCCGCCTCCGCCCGTGTTTACAGCGTTAAACATCAGCCGGCTTGCAAGTATTCCAGTGGCCTTATAAAGCAGAAGCCAGACCGCAATTACATTACAGTACATGCTGTCAGAGCCGGCCCAAGATATATACAGTAAGCAGGCTAAGCACCTGCTTAGGTCCTCCGTCACCACTAGGGGGGGCACAGCAAGAGCAATTAAAAAAAATATAATAAAAATCAAAGCGAGAAATGATAAAAAGCTACTTGAGATCTTCCATGGCACAATAAAGACGGTGGACTGGCAGGGATTAGCATTATGTTGTCTTTCAGATGGCATAGTTAATTGTGAGTTTACTAGCATAACCGCTAAGCTTGTGTAACAAGCTATCAAGAATGATACCA
The DNA here is from genome assembly GCF_051991255.1 of Vanacampus margaritifer. Taxonomy (NCBI): domain Eukaryota; kingdom Metazoa; phylum Chordata; class Actinopteri; order Syngnathiformes; family Syngnathidae; genus Vanacampus; species Vanacampus margaritifer. The sequence continues at coordinate 20,871,825 of NC_135440.1, read as the reverse complement.
AAATAATAATGTGTTTGCGAAAAATAAAATTGGTGCTTTCTTTTTATGTCTCTGTAGATTGTCAGTTATTCTGGTCATGGTAATCTACAAAGGTTGAATCGAGGCAACAAAACATTCCAATATGACTTAGCCAACTATGCTATTAGGCTAATGACATTTTGCTCTGGAGTCTTTTGACAAAGCTAAAATGGCGGCAGTGCGAACCATGAGTGGGCCAAAATGGTTGCTCTTTTGATTTTGATGGTCACGATGGTTATTGGGTGGGGTCCAAATTTGAGGTTTTTGGTTGGCGTCCAAGTAGCACACAATGGCCATTGCTATGCAAGAATGTCTTCCTGGGGTCTTTTCTCAGCTTTTTGGAGGGAAACCAAGAACTGTATGGGAATGTCAGCGTGCTCCGTGCTAATACATCACCTTGCTAGCAGTCTCCTCAAGTTGTAACATCCTCCCTCCTTTGCCTCCTTACTACTGGACAATCTTACAAGTCTCATTGCTTCATTGTATCCTGCCTCACCTTCTTGCTAAATCATCTCTTGCTGTATCTGATTAGCATAGCACAGAATCTGACTAGCTAGCCTACTCACCTCCTCGCCACCTTCCCTCCTAACTAATTTATCTCCGTGTCTTGTTTTTCCACCACGCCTCCTCACAGCCTCATCTCCTTGCCACCTCTTGTCCTCACTGCCTCCTTTGTCAGCTTGCTTTTTTTTCACCTTTGCTTTTTTGCCGAGTCATCTCCTGACCCCCTTGCAACTTCATCTATTTAACTCCTCACTTTCTCCACATCCTTGCCACCTTCCCTCCTCACCTTCCTAGTGCCAACTCATCCCCTCGCCACCTTGTGACTAGGTTCCTTGCCAACTTTAAACATTTCTTGACAATAATATGTTATATGTAACGTCACTTGACATTCCGATTAATATTACATTTGTGGAATATCAGTTATGAAGCAAAATCCTGCCATTTTTATCCATCTCAGGAGGCGGCCATTTTGCCAGTTGCTGTTGACGGAAGATGACATCACAGTTGCTCAGGGCTCAAGCAATGATTAATCACAGCTCAGCATTTTTCTGACGCTGAACTGTGATTGGTTGTAACGTGAGACCTGAGCAACTGTGATGTCATTATCACTCAACAGGCAAGTGACAAAATGGCCGTCTTCTGATATTGATAAAAACTGCTGGATTTTGCTGCTTAAAGTCATCCTTAAACATTTCATTACAATAATACGTTATATGTGACCTCATTAGTCTAAACATGACATTCTGATTAATATTACATTTGTGGAATATGAGTTATGAAGCAAAATCCAGCCGTTTTTATCCATCTTAGGAGGCGGCCATTTTGCCACTTGCTGTCGAATGTAGATGACATCACCGTTGCTCAGGGCTCAGGCAACGACCAATCACAGCTCACCTGTTTTCTGAAGCTCATGTTTTCACTTGACAGCAAGTGGCAAAATGGCCGCTTTCTGATACTGATAAAAAACTGCTGGATTGTTTTGCTTATCTCATATTCCACTATACGCAACAATAACCAGAATACAGTATTTATGTATTTATGTATTTATTTAAATGTATTTATTTATTTATTTATATATTTGGGGTGTGGGGGGGGGGATTGACTTAAACTGTTTATCAAAATATATCTTAATTGCCTCAACTTCCTAAAACTGATCCAAAATACTTAGAATTATACTCCCTGTATTACACTTTATCAAACATGTTATTAGATAGTAAAAGCTTCACATCAAAAAAAACATTTTTTTTGGTCTTTTAGCAGCACACAACTGAGCTGTAAAAGCTGCCATGCTCAAGCCCTGCTAAAAAAAAACAAAAAAAAAACAATAATCATGTTTTAATAACATCTATTTGTTATTTTTATGAGAGGCTTTATGTACATTTTGAATGCAGGATGCTACACTTTCATTAGCTGAAGCATTTTAACACATCTCTGAGTTGGGCTATATTGGGAAAAATTCTGGAGCTGAGTGTGTAGTGAGTAACTGATGGTCACTAAAAAAAAAGCAATGTTTGATTGCAATAATATAGTAATTTTTAGTAAACTCCGGTGTATAGTCGACTATAAAACGCCTACTAAGAGATTTTGTTAGTCGGGAATGAGCGAATGATCCCCAAGTTTGCCAAATGAAGCTGAGGCTTGTCGAGCATCCAGATCACAGAGGAGAGGACGCCAACCCGGAGGGTCGCTTTCGTGGAATGTCAAGTAGTCGTCGGCGAGGGGGCCCTCGCAAGCGGGTGAGCCATTTGACTAATGTTTCCCCTTTTACGCCATGTGACAACCCCGCCTTCTTCTTCCCACCCAACCTAAAGTAAGCCCCTCAAAACGTGCCAGAGACAAGTTTCGGGTGATGTCATTCATATGCAAAGCAGGCGTGCAGTTGAGTGTGTGTGCGTGTTGTTGGAGTGGCTCATGGCATGACTTGAAGGACCATTACGTTACGTTGCCATTAAGACCATTATGCTACATTTGCCTGTCAGCAGCCAAAAGATCCCTGGGAAATAATTTGCATATTAAATCATTCGGTGGTGGGAAGTAAGCAAGTACAAATACTTTGTTTCTGTACTTAATAGATTATTCTATGTCAGGGATGGGCAATTTAAATGGCGGAGGGGGCCACAATTTTTCATCAGTGCTACTGGGGGGGGGGGGGGGGGGGCACATAGTACACTTCCTAATCACATGTATGACAAAAATGCTGTTTTAAATATGGACAAAATGCAGGCAAAATGCATGCTCTTTTGAAACAAACAACAAAATAACAACATATTGTAATTTTTGTAAGGGCTATGAAAATTACCATTTAAGGAAGGCACAAAATTGCTGAACAAGAAACCAACATTAATTGCCAGAAGTCATTATCTGCATTTTTTTTTCTCACAAAAATTAAATCACTCAAAATTATTATTGATGTACTATGTTTGTCCTGGATAGCATTCCAAATCTGTAAAAAAAAATAAAATAAAATAAAAAGTTATGAGGCCTACTCACGCTGTAGTATAGGGCCGTGTAAACGCAGCTAAAACATGCTGGTAATGTGTGATATTACAATATTGCAGTTAGGCACTCGCAAATTCGAATATTCACCCCCCAAATATATTTTTCAATATGTTTTCATATTTTTTAATTTCCCCCATTTTCACCCTGTTTTTTTTTTGTAGACAATGTATATTCGATGTTTATCAGCGTTTTCTGAAGCCTTTTTTTGATTTCTAATTTTTTATTTTTTATTTTTTTGGGGGGGTGAATCATGAAAATCCAGAAAATAAAATGACGGCCATTGAAATGCTTTAAATTCTTTGGGTAAACACAAATATTATCAAAAAATATTGACAAAAAAAAATAGATGAATTTGTAAATACACAAATTCATGAGTACTGTATGTACTGTAATGAAGGAAACATAAAAAACAAAAAAAAAAAAATTAATGGAGTGGCCACTGTGGATGTGCGGGCGTGTCAAAATAGGGTTGTTGCTTTTTTCATCCTGCGCAGATGACAACAAAAAGTGTAGGGAGGTAAATTAATTCTGCTGCAATGTTGGGGGAAAAAAAATCAGATACACCAAATCAACCAGGAAGTAAGATCAAAGATGACAACAGATTTTGTGTGATATTCCCCATCAATGGCTCCATTTAAAAATAATGTTTGACTTTACCATCTTCCACAATCCTCTTGAGTTCCTCACCTTCTAATTCTTTGCTACCTTGCCACATCTACTACTAGAAAAAAGAAAGAAAGCAAATAGTCTGTGTCGGGGTGAATAAAGTGTTTGTAGGTAGCGAGCACCGCTTAGCGATCACTGAGCGGATCAAGTGCGTGACCTTCATGTGACCTTCAGGCTGCTTGGACTAATCTTGAGCAGAGAGCAAAAGTTCAAATGCCTTCATTGAACTCAAACACCCTCGCACACGTATACACACACATGTTCATAAGCATACACATACACACACGCGCACACACAGTGATTTAGTCTCCATTGAAGCCGAACACGTGTTTGTTTTCTCCCCCTGTGACCTTCAGGCCAGAGTTCACCCTGCCTAATAAAACCGCTCTTAACCTCTCAACATGGCCGCCGCCCTCAAAGGAGCAGGGGTCAAAGGGCGGGAAGCGTGTCGAGATGACATGCTCGCAAGATGACCTTTCACCCCTCGGCCTGCTGCCGTCACATCACGACTGAGACATCCAAGATGGATGATCTTCAATTTAAGATTGTTTTTTGCATTTGTAGTTTTTTTTTTGCATGTTCGCGTGTGTGCTTGCTTCACCTCACCACTTCACCTTCCTGTCACCTCAGCTTCTCACTTCACCGTCTCCTTACCACCTTGCCACTTAGACTCCTCACCTCCTCACTGCCTCACCTCCTATTTAAACTCACATGCACACTTAGACGGTGCCATGCTTCACCTCTGTACACAGCTCCTTGGTTGCCGTGGTAACAAGATATCTCCATGCATACTGTGTGTGTGTGTGTATCCCCATTAGCAACACTTGTTCTTGTTTCATGTTAAGACACACACACGTACTAAAATTGAGAACTGGAATAGTTGCCGTGGTAGTGCAGTAGTGGGTGGGTTTTTTTCCGGGGGGGCCCTCGTCGCATCAAGGGCCCCCCATGTGCTCCTGTGCATGCATGTTCGTGATCCCCTCAGGTTAGTTGTTGAACAGCCTGATCCTCGTGACCCCGCCTTCCCCTTCCTTCAGCAGCTCTGATTGGATTACACCACATAGCTGTGCTATCTGTGTGTATCGCTATGTAGCAGATGTTTCTAATATTTTGACCATCTTCATGTGACGTCATCTTACTAACAAACTAGTGTCAGACACTAGATAATATACCAGTTATGTTTTTATTGTCAAGTGAAAAAAATAAATAAATGCAGACTTCTGCCACCTGCTGGTCAGGAGAGTTATCCACGGTCACTGGGCTGATTTCATTCTTCTCCACCTTCTTCACCTCTTCATCTCATTGGCTCCTTGTTTACTATTCACACTGCCACCTGACCTCCTTGCCTCTTAATTTCCTCCCCTCGTCACCTCACCTCCCCACCTTTTTGCCTCTTCACCTCCTCGCCACACTTCCTCACCTTGCCGCGCCACCCCCTCACCACTAACATTTTGAACTGAGTAACAAATAGTGCTAAATTAGCTCAAGATACCTACTGAAAAAATATATAATAAATATATATTTTTTTTCTAGCTTCTTGCCAGAAACTGGTGCTTTTCAGGAAGGCATGATGATGAATCTTGATGTTATTTTGTCTCATATGTTGCTTCACATATCCATCGCTTACTACTTTATAACATCACAACACGTAGCATATACTAGCTTTGTTAGCCCATCAATGACATTTTGAGTTGTGTGTTAGCATTTAGGTAAACTTGTGTAGTTTTGTTAAATACGCAACATATAGTTTATTTTTTTATTCTTAAAGTATTATTTTATTTTTAAATTTTGATTGAGAATGGTGATAATAAGCTTGGAGCAAAAATTTTGACAATTTTGAATTGTTGCAGCATCTCTAACTCACGACAAAAATCAGCTGAGTGACAGCTTTAAATAAACAACAAAGAAGGGCAGAGTTGACATTTCAAGGCAATAGCCAAGGTGACCCCCACCCTCATTACCCCCCTTGGGTCAAGGTTGAAGTCGATCACTTGACCTCCATGCGGATCTTGATGGCCTCCTGCTGTTTGGCACAATGAGCAATCAGCACCAACAAGACTTGATGATTACACACTCAGACCCCGAGAACCACACGAGCTTCTCGGACCTCAACCCCACATCCGTCGTGTGCCTCGACGTTGTAGGCAGATAGGGGCCGTCTTTATTGAGTGAGGGATTTATGACCTCATAACAAGTGATCTGCAAACTTCCTGGTTGCGCCTGATTGGACGGAGTCAAGCCTTGCTGGACAACTTTCAAAGTAAAGCATATTTCTGAAAAGCCTGAGGCCCGCTGAACATATTGATTGATTTATGACCCCATTATCAGTATCATTTATACTTCCTGTTTTCACCTGATTGGACGGTGAATTCATGATGTCTAACTGCGTGAATTTCTTGAAACCTTTCAAGGTAAAATGTATTCCTGAAAAGCCATAGACATAAATTAAAAAGCAGATCAATTGATTTATGACCCTATTAATAGTTTAATTTACACTTCTTATTTGCACTTCATTGGGCGGGGGATTTGTGATGTCAAACTGCTTAAATTTCTTGTAACCTTTCTAGGTAAAATGTATTACTGAAATGACTTGAATGAAGAAGCACAGAGATTGATTTATGATCCCATTAACAGTGTCATTTACACTTCCTGTTTGCATCTGATTGGACGGAGATTACCTAATGCCTAACATTCTTCAATTTGGTAGCTTCCTGGAAACTTTTTTGATTAAAATCCCTTCCTTGAAAACAATGTGCCAGAAACTTGAAACATGCGCATATGCATAATATTCATCGATGTCCTTTACACTTCCTGGTTTGCTCCTGATTGGACGGTGGCTTCCGGATACCAAACATCACCCTGAACACGGACGGCAGCTTGATGGATACCTTTCAAAATAAAATGTCTTCCTGAAATGCTAGATAGCTGTGTAGAATGGCTGCTTTATGTGCTTATTAATGTGTTCACTATCATTCAGTGTTGTCTGCACTTCCTGGTAGCACCTGATTGGACAGTGGCTCCCAGATGTCACTCCAACATGGTATCTGATTGTAAACCCTTCAAAAGAAAAATGTCTTTCTAAAATTCAGGTAGCCGAGTGATTGATTTAAAACCTCATGCAAAACATACACCAAAATGTTAAGACAAACCATAATTTAACACCAAAATGGTAAACCAAACCACAAATTTTAGCAATGAATGTCCATTAGCTTAATGCTAGCAGAAATTAGCATAGATGTTAAAGTAATTCTGCACCGCCAAACAGCTGTCTGCTACTTTAAACACTCTCTCAAGCTTTTTAAGAACAACAAATAGTTTTTATAAAATGTCTAAACTTTTAATGATATTGTGTTTGTTCAAGTGCTAACATTAGCATTCCACATTGTTGTAGTCCTGACAACATACAATAGCATACATGATATGAGTATACAAAGACATTCCCAGGCTTTGACATTCCAAACAGGCCACGCCATTGATGATGCGGCCGTAACGCGCCACATATGTTCCCCATCCCGTCGCAACTCTCTGGGATTAAGCCTACCAGGGTCCCCTCTAATAATGTTCCTTCATGGGTGCCCCACTCTTCATTAAAACACAGACAAGGGAGGTATGTCGGGGGTGGGGTGGGGTCTTCCAGCCTGTCTGCATGGGAGTGTGGGAGCGAGCGTGTGTGATGTGTTTGCGGGGGTATGGGAATTGACTTTGCTATTAAATGACTTGACTAAGAGGAGAGCCGCCGCAACAATTTGCTGTCTGGCCTGCACAAAAGGGGAGTTCAGAGTTCAAATAAGTGCGAGGGGTCGGAGGTGCTTTGTCATGTTAATGCCACCGCAAACAAGTCATCGTTGTCAGCATTTGGATGAATTTGAAGCTTTTTTCTTTCTTTTTTTTCTAAGTTTTGATTGCAGGTGTCTAAGGGGCGTGGCCTAGTGAGTGACATTGAGTTTGAGACTGGTTGGAGCATCTAGTCAAATATTCTAGAAAAAAAGCAGGTGTCCACAAAACCCCCTTTTGACATTAAATTGGGGATAACTGCAAATAATGTTTGTTTGTTTGTTACCGGTATGTAGAAAACAAACTAAATATTATGTTGCATTTTTTAAATCAATGAAATGCTAGCAACAGCAAAATATTTCATTTCTGTTAACAGAAAAAAATTAAGTATGAAATCTTACTTTCAAATAAAATAGTTTGAGTCCTCATATTCATGAAATTAAGGCCAACAATTTTGGTTATCATTTTATTAAGCAGTCAGCTTTTGACATTTGAAAAAACAAATTAAGTTATTTCAAATAATGACGCTATTATGAAGCTGGCAACTGTAAAATGTGAAAGCAGGTAAATGTAAAAATGCATGAAAGTCATCATACCAGCCAAAATGAGTAGGTAAATAAACCTATAATGTTGGTAGCAACACACTAATATGCTCTGAGCATTATCAATTTGAAAAATTATACATGCTTATAGAAATTGAGAGGATTGACATGGATGCTTCAACGTTCTATCAGCATTTGCATGCCATTGGTCTCGGCCACCATCGCGATCACTCGATCACTTGAAATGAGGCTGGTATCGGCCCGATACCAATTCGTGGTATCGGTTCTCGCCCATCCCTACTTATTATTAATGTGTGTGAGGAGGAGGACCTTGGTCAGGAGAAGAAGAGGCCTTGCAGAAGAGGCCCTAGTGGAGGAGGCCTCACGGAAGAGGAGGAGGAGATCCAGGGCGTCTGCTGGGGAACTCCTAATGGGAGCAGACAAGCGGCTGACGGAGTGAAGATGCTTAATTGGCGGCGAGTCGTGGGAACGCGTAAACAAACAGCTGCCACCTCGGACCCTCGCGCTCATGAATAAAGTGCAAGCTGGCAGCTGCGGCATCTAAACAGCCGAGAAGAAGAAGGAGAAGAAGGAGGAAGAACAAGAAGAGATTAGCCTCGTTTTAATCCTCCTCCAGTGGCGCTGCACGCACACACACACGTATGTGAACAAAACGTGTGAACATACATGCATTTAATCCCCTCTCTTAAAAACATCTATCTGCCCCCACACACGCACTACACTATCAGCACAGAAGATACGACAGTCACGCTTTGCTGATTTTCTCACACCTCAAATGGGAATTATTCATTCAGTCATTTCTTATATGATCAAAACAAAAAATATTTATTTTTCAGACATTTTCAGCGCAAGGCCCGCAACAGAAATGGCGCAACAATTAATTCACATCACAGAAAAAAATACACATATTTTAGCATCCAGAACATTTATTTTGTGCTCAATATATTTTGTTTTATTATACTAATTTTAATTCAATAATTTTTAATAAATAAATTTATATTTTTTGTGCTGTAGGAAAAGCAGATAAAATATGTAATAAATAACAAATATAATAAAAATATTAATTATATTAAATATAAACAAATAAATATGTACAAACAAATAATATTATAAATAAAATACTGTGTATAAATCAAACCAAATAAAATTAATATAAAATATATATGGGAAAAAATATGAAAATAATTTCTGACCTTCGAAATACATGGACAAAATAGCAATACATTAATTTAATATTATTAAAAATATAATTATTATTAAAATATTTGTTTTGGTGATACCCTAGGGCATAGGTGTCAAACTCCGGTCCTCGAGGGCCGCAAGCCTGCAGGTTTCCCTCTTCCAACAAGCTGATTCCAATCAGTAGGATGGTTATCAGGTTTACGCATAGCTTGCTGATGAGCTGATCATATATCAGCTGTGTTGGAGAACAGAAACATCCAAAACCTGTAGGACTGCGGCCCTCCAGGACCAAAGTTTGACACCTATGCCCCTAGGGCCTAGGCCACCTAAGGTTAAAAAAAAAAAGAAAAAAAAAAGCTGTTTTCAGAATTTCTTTTTTTTTTGGAAGAAACAAAAGGCACTGGCACTTCCATTCAACACTTTCCCTCAAGATTTTCCTTTGATTTCTTTGAGGCACGGCATCTAATAATAGACATGTCAATCAATTGGGTTAATTGGTACTGTGAAGGCTTTTGGTCATTAGATCAGTCCCACCTGCTCTCAACACCCCCTGCAGGACATACCCGCCCTTGTCATTTCACAGGATGGCCGACACGCCTCTTCCTTTATGGGATGTTGCTATGGCTAACGAGCTAGCTAACACATATCATTTTGGGCATCACTTTGAATGCTAGCCAGCTAATGTTAGCTCAGTACAAAGCTAACGGTGACCAAGTAGCCTAATGGAACCACCTCATTGTTTCAAGGTAATGCTCGCCCGCTAAGCCAATGATAATTAGCTAACGTGAAGAATTCATGGCAACCTTAGCCAGCAAATGTAACCAGCTCATGCTATAGTGTTAATACTGGCCACCTCATCATAGCCTGCTAAAGGTAAGCTGCTAATGTAGCAAGTTCGGGATACCCAGCTAGCTAATACCATCTAATGGAACTACTTCACCATAACGGTAACTAACCTGCCAATTCTAGCCAGCTAACCTAATCAGATCATGTTAGCCCACTCATGCTAATACTAGCCAACTCATGTAAATGGTGCTACATACATGTGGTAAAACAGAAAGGGAAGTGTAATGTGTCCGTTTTGTTTACAATGACACGCACACGCACTCTCCTCTTGCTAAATGCACTGGCACATCTCCCGTGATGCCCCTTTTGCCAGCTTCCTGCCTCTGTGTGCCATCCCGGGAAGCACCCCCTACCCTTTCGCCCCCCTCCCTCCGAGCGTTAATGGAGGCCATTGAGGGGCAAAGAAAGCCCCCTTTGTGGGCACCCGTTTGCTCACACACAGTTTCAGAAGCCAGCGCCAAGAGCGGAGATCCAAAGACGAGGGTGCCAAAGTGGCATGAACGGGAGTCGAGGAACGGGTAGAGGAGAAGGGGGCATGAAGTGGGGGAGTTGGCACGCGGGCCCGAGTGAAAGGCCCTAAAAGAAGAGGACCGATTAAGCCAGGGCTGTGCAAATTGAATGTTACAAGATATCACACTTTTTATTTTGGGTACATTTTTGAAATGTTAATAATAATAATAATAATAATAATAATAATATAGTTGTGCTTTTTTTTTTTACCATTTAAAAGTGTCATAGGATTTTTAATGTTGCAAAATATCACACTTGACTACTTTTTAAATGTTGAAAAAAATATTTAAATAAAAATTATTCACATTTTTTTATTTAAAATTGAATATTGCAAGATATGGACTTTTTTTTTTTAGATTTATAAAAAAAAAAAATCAAAAAAAGATTAATATCACAAGATATCGTTTTTTTGCCATTTTCTGTTCTTTAAAAATGTAAACTGCTTACTGTGTTGACCTCCAGCATATTTAATTGTTCAGTTTTTTTGTTTAGTTTTTTGTTTGTTTTGCAAGTTTCATAAATACAAGGTGAGGTGAGCCAGCTTTGTCCTTCCGTTTTTTTGTATGTGGCCCTGAGTGTAAAAAAAGTTTGGACATCCCTGGATTAAGCAAATTAGACAGTCAATGTGAAAGAAGGAGGTGAAGGAAATGGCCGACAAATGAAGAAAAGACATTAACAGGGGGAAAAGACAAAAAAACGGACGTGGTGCACTTTGGGCTGATTTACAGAGTCCGGATTGTCCAACAGATGCGTTTTGAACGCGCAGGCGCTAAATCTGAGCTAACGGTTTTTGTTGTCAGGGCAATGCCAGCCGGGCACTCAATAGCGTTCCGGGCGTTTTGTGTGCGTGTGTGTTGCTTTTGTCTTCATTCAAGTGAAAGAAACAAAAATACAAAACACGTTTCCTGCTGCTGTGCTGCCAACATTCCGCTTGGTTACTTTTGTTTCAGTGGAATTCTGCTGCTCAGGTGCAAACTGATTAAGCTGCAGTAATAGTCATTTTTAAATAATGTCATAGACATGGCAACGCGTATAGAAGCTGTGACCTTTGACCTTTTGCAGGTGATTCTAGAATGTATCCTAAACTGACTCATATTATTGGTGTGTTAGATGTTCGGAATGAATTCCAACCAAACTAAATTTCAAACGACTCACTTTGATTTCCCCACAATGACTCAAGATGGCCCCCTACAGGCGCGTTACCATCCGTCCTCCATCCCTGCTGGGTGGCACACCGCCTCCCTTCTTTGTCCCCTCGCCAGCCTCCCGCCGCTAATGGCCGACCGCCACGGCCCGGAAACGCTCGTATCCCTGCGCCACCGTGGGAGAAAGAAAGTAGCGCCGTATTTGTCATCTGCTCGGCACGCCTGATTGACTTTCACTCCGTGGCTTCCTAATTAATATGCGGGGGCCCGCCTCCTCCCGCCGCGCTGTAAGACAAAAGTGTTTTTTCTTTTTTTTGTGCCTGCACCTCCTCTTTTAATTACGCTCAAAAGGAGCTAGCCTCGTCATCAGTGTGTACACAAACGTACAGTGTCTGTGAGTGTGTGTGTCGTTCGCCCCGTTCCACACACACACACACACACACAAGAAAGCGTGCTCATTTGTCGCCTCCATGCAAATTGGCGACCGATGGAGGTTTTTCTGGCGGGGGCCACAATGGACGGTTTGTACTGGGAACCCAATGGGAGAGGTTAGGAGGGGTTGTGGGGAGACGACCGCGACCAAATTCCCATCGCGGCGTCACGTTACCTTCTTCCCTCCGCATCCATCGCTCGCTTATTAATTTAGGCCAGATTAGTCGGCTGTTAATTACGGCCCCCTCCCCATCTTTGCCTCGCTTTTATCAGTAGCGAATGAGGTAATGGACCCCCCTCCCCTCCCCAAAAAGGACTCAATGAAACACTTTGAAATGATGAATTGGGTCATAATTTTATGGAATCAGCTTCAAGATTGCATATGAGGGGCCAGAGGAAGAAAATAACAGAATTCAACTCCTAGCGCTTTCTGCTTAAATTGATTGAAAGAGAGAAAAGGGTGCAAAAAGCAACAACATCAATCCAGGTCCAGAAAGTAAAAACCCTGAAAGAGGTTAGCTTTAGTCACAGGTCCTTCCACTCAACAGGTGGAGAAGAGCTCATTTGAGCTGGTTTGAAAAAAAAAATAAATAAATCGAATAATCAATATCAAATCAATTTTCCTTTTCAAGCCTGATATTGATTAATAAAGCCATGAATCGATTATTTTAAGATTTCTTTTTCCCTTAAATATATAAGAAAATTAAATTTTAAAGGCCGAGATTTTTTTTGTATTTTACAGTTTTCTTGACATTTACTGTTCACATGAATTTAAAAGTATTTTTTTTACATTTATGAAAGACCAGATTTATTGCACTTAAAGACAATTCAGAATTTTTTTAATTTATATTTGGAATTATTGAATTAGAACTATGAAAATATATTCATCTCATTCATTCATTTTGGGGAATTTAATATTTGTTGATTTTTTCTAATCATGCCCTTGATATTTAAAGGTGCATTGTGCCATTTAAAAAGGTAAAGTAGGACACAAAAACGGTGAGAAATGTTTTGAAAGGATTTCTTGGTTTCATTTTTTTTTATATCACAAAACACCATTATTGGAACAGGGGTGTGTAGACTTTTTAAATCTGCTACATGATTTTGAATTAGAGATTGGGTTTGGGTTAGCGGCTGTAAAGAGTAGTTCAGTTGGGGTTAGGCTATTGTTAGGCTTAGGGTACGTCAAGGCTAGGAATAAGTCTTGAGAATCGAAATTGAATCGATTGAGGAAATTAGAATCGATACCTGGCCTTAGAGCTCATTTACCTGAATAGAAGCACATGTGGCTAAAACTTTCTGAAACAATCATCCTAATAAATTTAATAAAAACAAAAACAAACCGAAACTCTTCGTTAGCATCACTAGCCTAGCATGACTAGCGTCACTAGCTGCTCCCCTCCATCTACACTGGGCCGCATGCCCTCTCATCAAGGCCTCTCAATTAAGAAGGCATGCGACCCTCCAGCTCCGCTCCTCCCAACCCGACGGTCACGCATGCCCACAATGGCAGCCTCTCGTAGGGATGCGTGCGCTGGAAGTCGGGGCTTGTGGAGGTGAGGGCGTGAATGGATGCTTGATGGTGTTTCAGTTGGGGGCGGTGGAGAGGTGGGTCAGTGCTCTTTTGTTGCGGTGGTGTCCAGCGTGACCCCCGTCACCCCTGGGGTCTTTCATAAGGAGTGTGTAATGGCGGCCTTTGTTGGTTTTTCCTGGTCTAATGGCTCCGCTGGGAGTCCTTGTTAGCATCCGGGTTGGACGCCAGGGGACTTCGCAGGAACTCTGGGATTAGAGGCCGCCCTAAACGTGATCTGACCCCCTCCCACCTCGTCACAATGGTCATTCACATGTTACGTCAAGGTCTTTTCCTCAGATCTTCTAATTGCCAAAGATTTCGTTTGTTCTCTCTGAAGGTCTTAAATTCGAGCTTTCCGTCGTTATTCATACGTCCATGATATAATCACCTCGACGATATAATGACGTAGACGCCAGTCTTTAAATCAACAAAAGCGTCATGCGTAGACAATTAAATTGGCCTGTTGTGTTTTTTTGCCTGAACGGGCTGCTTTGCTGCCTAAATGGGCTGCCAGAAAAACTGAAATAAACAGGAAAAGGTTGATTCTTCTATTTTGAACTAAAACTGAGATAATGTCCTGAACAAACAACTTCTCGATACAATTCGAAGTTGACGCAGGTAATTCAGGCCTAACTAGTTTGCTGCCTAAATAGGCTGCTGTCAAAACAGAGAAAAACAGATTCTGCACCAAAAATGCATTAGGCACTGTCCTGAACAAAAACAATGAAAAGTAATAACTAGCAGTGGGAAAGTAGAATTCATACCTTGCTAGTTTGCGGCACAGAAAATAGATAAATGGATAGTTTGTTAGTTTGCCACCTAAACAGGCTGCTGTCAAAATGGAAATGAACAGGAAGAGTTTGGTGCAACTTTTTTGAACTAGACAAGAGGTAATGTTCTAAACAAACAACCAATAAAGGCAACTAGTAAATGACATAGATCATTCGTTTTCAAACTAGCTTGCTGCCTAAACGGGCTGCTGTAGACTTAGCAATGGAACATGGAAAAGTGACAAGTGGCACAGCTAATTAAGGCCCATGTAGTTTTCTGCTAAAACACAGAATTTTGCCAGTTTGTTGCCTAAACGAGCTGCTGTCAAACAGAAATACACACAGTTACTATGCTACTTTTCTGACCAAATCACACTTAAAATAAACTAGCAGTGGGATGTGGTGAGTCCTATTTTGTGCGCTTGCTGCCTAAATGGGCTGCAACTGAAACAAAAAAAAAAACGAAGAATTTGGTGCTGTTATTTTGAACAAAATATTAAGTGCTGAAGAAACAACACTTAAAAGCAACCAGGAGAGGGAAACTGTAATTTGGACATCCTACTGCCTAAACAGGCAGCAAATAAACAGGAAGAGTTTAATACGACATCATTTGTACAATCCTAAAGTTGATTCATGGGTGGTCAGGCTGTCAGACAAATACGACTCTGGAGAACATTTTGGGGCATGAATGAGGTGTCGCTGCTTTTGTTGATATGCCTTTCACACGACTTGTCATTTTTCCACGCCGTGAAGCACTTTGGAGTGCTCCGGCACATTGGAGGCAATTTGCCTTCAGTCAAGTGGCTGAAAACCTCTCCAGCTGAACAACTTCCTGCGTTTAGTCAAGCGCCCCTAACCCTCCCAACCCCCCCGCACCCACCCAACCTCCCACCACCCGCCCCGGCTTCCAAACGTTGTAGCCGGCGTCAATGGCAACCTCCCAGTGGGCCGCCGCTCTACTGACGAGCTGCCTTTGTTCTGGGTTATAATCCGCAAGGCGGCTGGAAAATGCAGCGCGGAAAAGAGCAAACGGGATCGACTAATAAAGAACCATTTGTGCGGAATTTGTATGTACAATCTTTATCAGGATCGCTGAAGTATCTCACGTAACCTAAAGTGACCTCACTTTTCGTAACCTAGCCTAACATATGCAAGTTAACCAAAAATGACCCCCTGACAGCACCCAACGTAATGTAACATAACAAAATAACCTAATCAAACACAATGTAACAATCTATTGCAAAGTAATAAGATGTAACCAAATGTATGGAAATGCAATGTAAACTGACCTAAGTAATGTAACATAATCTAATGCAACGTCAGATGACTTAACCCTAGCCCGACCGTAATCTAAGTATTGTAACATAACAATGTACAAAATATTGTAATGTAATTTAAACTAATGTACCTTAGCCTAGCCATACATAACATACAACAAAATGTGACAATGCAATGTAAACTAATGTAATGTACCGTAAACTAATGTAACATCAGATAATTTAACCCTAATCCCCTATTCGCTAACCCTAACGTAATTTAAATTTTTTAACGTAATGTACAAAGTATTGTATAATAATAATTTAACCTAATGCAACCTAACCAAACTTCACAGAACATAACATAACCAAATGTAATGTAAACTAACCGAAGGTAATTTAACCTGACATATTAGAGCCTAATGTATTGTAACAAAAAAATGTAATGTAACAAAAAATGTAACGTAACTTACCTAGTGTAATGTAACCTCACATTGTCACGGTGGGGTTGAAGGACCCAAATGCAGGGAGGCAAGAGAACCACGGCAGGGAAGCATGTTATACTGAAAACAATTTATTTAACAAAAAAAAAACACTAACAGGTGTACTGGGTGAACAAAACCAACAAAGATCTGAAAAGACCAAAAAAATCAAAGTAACAACAAAACACCAGTGGTGACAGTGACAATGATCCAACAAAGACTGAACAAAACCAGGGAACTAAATACAAGCCTACTGACGAGACAACGAGAAACACCTGAACAAGACACAAGTGGCTGTGGGAGATGATTGGATGACACAAGGCAACAGGATGACGAGTACAGGTGTAAACAAAACCTTACAAGTCAGGCAGGACACCAATCATAACAAACATAATGTAACGTAAAGTAATCTCCCGTGATGTAACCTGACATAATGTAACCCAATATAATATACCTAAAAAGTAACGTAACTTTACTTAATGTAAGGTAACATAATGTAATATAACGTAACATGACGTAATGTAACGAAACGTAACCTAATGTAACAAATATGTAACAAATGTATGTAACCTAATGTCATGTAACATTGCATAACATGACATAATGTAACATTATGTCATGAAAATACCTAATATTTTAAGTAGCATAATACAGCTCAATAATGTAACTTAGTATAACCCAATGTAATTTATGCTAATTCCACATGTTGTAAAACACATCGTGAAAAACTAGGGGTGCGATTCTGGCTTTGGGTGCAAATAGTCCCTGATTCAAATCACAGCTAACTCCTAACATATGTTTATAAGAAAGCCACATTTATCGGAGCATGTGGATTAAAAAATTGAAACTCCAATGGTTCTATTTACATTCAATAAAAAAAAAAAATAGGCACAGATTGGATATATCCTCTCAATATGAACCAACACCTCCCATTGGTTCCCTGCAGGAGGCCCCGAGGGCTTCCATTAAGCCTTTATTATCATCTACAGCGCTGATTCAAAGGACAGTGGCCATCTTGTTTGTGAAGGGCCGCACGCAGAGAGCGGACACCTGACGTCCCATTCAAGGAACGTGGGAAATAACCACGCAGTCATCATCATCAGGCGCCACAGGTGGCGCTTTGTGTTTACTTACTGAAATAAACAGACTGGGCTTAAGTGTACATGATTCTGTTCCATATTTCCTTTTTATCCTTCCTCCATTACTTCATTACTTCCTTCTTTTCTACCTTTCAGATTTCCTTCATACTTACTCCTCCTTTCCTTATTTCATCCCTCTCTTCCTTCCAGCCTTCCCCCTTTCCTCCCACACTTTCTCCTTCCCTCCATCCCTTCCTTCCCTCCTTCCTTCCTTATTTATTTTCTTCCTTCCTTCCTTCTGTCCTCCTTTCCATCTTCCCATTCATTTATCCTCCTTTCCTTCCTTCCTTCCCTTCTTCCTTCCATCTATCCCCCATTCCTTCCTTCCATCTAACCTCCTTTCCACCCTTCCTTCCATCTATCCTCCTATCCTTCCTCCCTTCTTCCATCCATCCACCTTTTCTTCCTTCCTTCCTCCCATTCATCTATCCTCCTTTCCTTCCTTCCTTCCATCTATCCTCCTTTCCATCCTTCCTTCCATCTATCCTCCTTTTCTTCCTTCCTTCCGTTCATGTATCCTCCTTTCCTATCCTTCTTTCCTTCCTTCCTTCCATTCATGTATCCTCCTTTCTTTCCTTCCTTCCTTCCTCCCATTCATCTATCTTCCTTTCCTTCCTTCCTTCCATCTATCCTCCTTTCCATCCTTCCTTCCATCTATCCTCCTTTTCTTCCTTCCTTCCGTTCATGTATCCTCCTTTCCTTCCTTCCATTCATGTATCCTCCTTTCTTTCCTTCCTTCCTTCCATCTATCCTCCTTTCCTTCCTTCTTCCATCTATCCTCCTTTCCTTCCTTCTTTCCTTCTTTCTTTCTTTCCTTACTTCCATCTATCCTCCTTTCTATCTTTCCTTCCTTCTATTCATCTATTATCCGTTCCTTCCTTCCTTCCTTCCTTCCTTCCTTCTTTCCTTATCTCTTTCAAACATTCTGCCTTCCTCTCCACTTATTTTCTTTTCAACCTTCCACAATTTAAATTGTTAAATATATACCTCGCCTTAAATCTCCCTCTCCTGTACAAACTGTACTGTACTGTACTGTATTATACAATTAAAACCATTAACATTTTTTGTGCATGGGAAAGTAAGAGAGTCCATAGTTCTATTTTTACTCAAGATGGCTTTTGGAGACAATGTGTCAATAATTGTCATAATGGCTCTCACGCTCATTTCTGCCTGCATTTGAATGAGCAGCGTGAGGCTGAATGGACGTTTGAGTGGGAGCCGCCATTCAGGCAATATCGGACCACCTGTCCATCTGACCACCTGACCACCTGTCCTTCATGTCCTCCGGTCCTCTGTGTCCTGGGAAAAGAATGCAGGGCTTGTTCACACTCGTGCACTCTCACAGACCCACCCTGGGGGGACCCCTGCGGCCTACAAGGGGCCCTCCTCATATCAGTGCCACCCCAGAATTTATACCTCCTCATTTAAATATCGCTAAGTCACATGTAATGATGTGGGGACAGTACAAAATGAGGTGTGTGGACAAAAGTATTGGGACAGGAAGTGAAAAGACAAAAATGTTTGGGCAAAAGCGGAGGAAGTGCAAAGGGAAATTTGGGCTAAAGTATGTGGACACTTCCACAAAGTAAAAAGAAACAATCATGATGTTTAAACAAAAGTAGTGAGATAGCTACATGAAGAAAAAACTAAATTTGGGATCAAAGTATTTTGATGTCGAGTACTCTCAACAGAGGTGGCAAATCCAGGTCTAGAAAGTAAAAACCCTGCCACAGTTTGGCTTTAGCCTCAGGTGCTAGTTAGCTAGCTGCCTAGCACCATGGGAGCTAGCTAGCTAGTACCAGGGGCTAAAGCCAAACTGGCTTTTTTTTTTTTTTACTTTGTGGACCTAGATTTGCCACCTCTGACTCTCAAATGACACATTTGGACTACTGAAAAGTGAAGTAAATGTGTAAATAATAAAATTAAATAAAAATAAAGCTATTGAGACAGAGAGCTTGAGGTGGAAAGAAGCAACTATGGAATTTGGACAAAAGTATTTGGACATTCATTTTCTATACCATTTATCCACATGCAGTATTGGGAAAGGAAGAGATGTGTGTGACAACCACCCCATATACAGTAAAACAAAATGTAGCGCTTGGACAAATGTATTTGGACACCTAAACAATGTGAAATGTCGATAATTTAATGTGGACAAAAGTATTGGGACGCCTGCAGGAAGTGAAAAGAGAAGAAAATGTGAGGTTACACTAAAACCTTTGGAAGACGGATGAAGAAAATGTCGAGTCTGGACAAAAGTTTTGAGACAAGAAGTGATAAGGGGGGGGGGGGGGTGTAATGTGAGGTTTGGACTTTTGTATTGGGATGCATACTATGACTTACTGTACACGTTCTAAGGAAAACACCTTACGGATATTATTCCGAAAAATTATTTTTGGGGGTGGTGTTGATTATTTTGATCATGAACACCCCCTCCTTCCCATCACCTCCATCCCTGCCCCCAGCAGCACCAATAATCCCTCAATCGGGGCTCTGAGGACGCCGCATATATCTATAACGAGGACGCCCACTTTCACGAGCTTGTTTGATCCCCCCCAAAATGAAAGCGTTAATTAAGCGGGGAGACACAAAACCCATCTGGAATGTTTGCATTAACCCCTTCCACACTCATTAAGTCTTTAAGACTGAAAGGATTAATAGCGACGAACACTTTGATTGCATTGCTTTCCTCTTTAACTACATGTAACTTACATATACTCACATAGGTTTACAGTGAACTATATTGCGGTTCAATGTTTGCTATATTGCGGATTTTTTAAATATTTTTTTGTACAATCGTTTTCTATGGACAGTATACAAGCAGGTCCCAATTTAAAGTTGTACACCTTTGGTGTAGTACCACGTGGTGCCACAGCATGCCAGGCAGCACTGAGCTCTACGAGAAGACATGCAGTGTCATTAATCAGTAGCTTGAAGAAGAGACAGAGAAGGTCCCCAACTATAAACTCCGGTAAGTCATTCCTACTACTAGACTGACTAGAGCAAAGGGATTACATAATTAAAATTGTTGTATGCGATGTTTGTATGTGTTATTGCTCCATGTCTTTTGAAGCTTGTAACATCAATGCTAATTTCTTTTGGCCCTCTACGGCGTTAAATTGTATGCTAGCATTAGTCAAAAATTTACTTACCATAGTTCTATGCGCCCCCACTAGTCTAAACACGGCATTCTGGTTAATATTGTCTTTGTGGAAAATTAATGAAGCAGCAAAATCCACCCATTTTTATCTATCTCAGGGGGCGGCCATTTTGCTACTTGCTGTCGACTGAAAATGACATCACAGTTATTCAAGGCTCAGGTAATGACCAAACGAGGCTCAGCTTGCGAACGTCACATGGCCAAACTCATAAAATAGGTGAGAGAGGTAAAACTAGATATAAAACCAGCTTTTTATGTTGCCTTGCAGTAGCACAGATTTTCACCTATTGCTATAAATATCATATAAATATAACCTATAAATAAAGATAACTTAGCCCCACTCGATAACTGAGGTTCACTGTAGTTGCTTAAAGATGTGTGAAATTGAATGCAGCACCGCCATCACATGAAAAAGGTTTATTTTGAACCAAAAATAATACAATATTGTGCCTTTAAAAAAACATGCTAGAATACAAATGGGAATATTCAGAGAATTAAAAAAAAACTCTCAGGGCCAATCAAAAACGGTAATAATAATAAAAGGAAAATAATGTCAAAGAAAACCCCCAACCTATGTAATAATGCAAATATTTATATGAAAATTGTCATTTTTAAGGAAGTTGGCTGCTCTTTGGTGTGGGAAATCAACAGTAAGCATTTACGTTGCTGTGGCCCACTTTGCAGATTGACTCATGGCATCCTTCATCAAAGAGGCTCACTTCCCACGCAGGCCTGCAGCACAGCGCCATCTAGAGGTGGAAGTTTGCTGCTGTCCTTGTCTTTTTGGAAATGTCCCTTTGACAAGTGCATGGCACGCATGACTGTACATTTGGTGTGTGCGTGTATGTGTGTGTGTGTGTGTGCGTGTGCGCGCGCACGCATGCGTGTGTGTGTGTGTGTGTGTGTTTAGCCGTTGAGTTTCTCCGTCTCTGGAGATACAACAGTGGTCAGCTGGTCCTCGTGGCCCTCTTCGGCCCCGGGAACCTAAAAACACACGCAAAAAACAAACAAGTACAGTGGATGAAACACATAAATTATACAGTATGGTGTATGAATTTAAATATATCCATTACATGTAAAAATAATAATAATTATAATTATTATAATAACTATTATTATTATACTGTAATTAAAATAACTAGTATGATCTTCTATTTAAAATAAAACCCTAACCCTAACCGAAAATATTAAGTACTTAAAAATATTACTAAATTTAATTAATTTATTAATATGTTAACTAATGAATGCAACTGTAAAATTAAATTAGGGCAGCACGGTGGCTCGCGGTGGCTTGTGTCGAGATCAATTATACATTCAACACATAATAATGTTACACGATGCATTGTGGGTAACTAACATGATGTCATTTCATCTTCCAGTAACTGCCTTTAATCCACCGACTGTGGTACAGCGTCGCCACCTGCTGGCTAATTGATGACACTGCTGATAAGCGCCGGTTGCTACATTCTATACCGTGACCATAACTATATCTTACTATATCTACTAGTATAACAATTGAGCACACTAATAACTGTGTTTACTAGGACTATTTTTGTTTCCATCACTTAACCAATTGTTTTAACAAAGTATTTAATGTCCACTCACCTCCCAGTAGATGCTGTCCTCGTAGCAAAGGGTGTCAGGAGGAGCACCAAAAACGGGCAACTTCATGATGAACCCTAGCATGACAAGATGATGATACTATTATTATTATTATTGTTATTATTATACTACAACAACACAGATCAGTATAAGAAGCCCCAGCCCTGTCTTAAAACCCCAATTTGAAATCCCAAATCGAGCTCGAAACCCTAACGATGTGTTCAAATCCTAATTTGAAATTTCCTAACCATGACTTTAAGCCAACCCTATCTTGAAAGCCTAATTTTCAAATCTACAGTAAAATTTATTTCAACTTGCTTTTACTTAACTTAATTGCATTTACATACAAACCCTAATATTAAACCTTCTTTTTTTTTTAAACACATTTGAAAAGCCAACCATGGCTTAAACCCCTAATTAGAAAGTCTAACCTTGTCTTGAAACCCAAATTTGTAACCACTTGTAACGAGTGTAATGTCAACCAACCAACTAAGAGCCCCCCCAGCAGGGCCATGCCCAGGGTGACCGCCAAGGAGATGGCCTGCCGGACACCCTGGAAAGACGCGTCCACGTCGCCATTCGCCACATCCGGGAACACGTCAGTCATGCTGCCAGAAGCACACAAGTACACGAATTCCATCACGTGACCACCTGAACACGCTAACTCGTGTCCCGCCACATTTCGAGTTACCCTTCTCCATAAGTGTCGGACGACGCCACGGCAGCCGTGACCGCTCCCACGATGGCTCCCAGGATGCCCGGCATGCCGTGCAGATTGTGAACTCCGCACGTGTCCTGGATCTTCAGCTTCTCCTCCAGGATGGGCTGAAATCATTAACAAGCACACCTCAGCAATATTTACGTTGCACCGTGTAGCTCGGGCACGTTAGCACCATCTAGTGGACAGGATAAACACTGCTTGTAATGGAGTTGAATTGTGATTTGATTTCATGATTAACTTGAGATGCCGCAAAAAAAACATCAACAACCCTACTTTGAAACCCAAAGACAGCCTAAAAGCCCCAATTTGAACTTCTTCCTTTAAAACTAACCTTTATTTGGAACCCTACTTTGAAACCAATGAACATAAACTCCGCGGCCATTTCATTAGGTACACCATTTAATGTGAATCAATATGTGATGAATCAATATGAATGTCACTGTGTGCTGTTTCTAACATTTTGAACATCTTAGCTAAAAGTGCGGGTTCAAAATGTTGATGCATTTCAATTCCTACCGAGAGGAACTTGAAACCCAGCACGGAGATGATCCCGGCCAGGAAGCCGACGATCATGGAGCCAAATGGCGTCAGCATCATTTCTCCTGCCGTTCCCGCAGCCACGCCACCAGCCAAGGCCGCGTTTTGGATGTGGACCTACAACACGAGGGGGAAAAAAACAAAAGACGCTTAAACCATTTCTTGAAACCCTTACTTGATTCTATAACATTGAAGTGAAATCCTACATTGAAAGGCTCGCTTTGTATTGAATTTCTACTTTGAAGCACTAGAACTTGTTTGAAATCCAGACCAAGAAAGAAACCCTGATTTGAAACCCTATCTCTAAAATCCTAATGTAAAACCCTAAACCTGTCTTGGAACTCTAAATTGAAAACCTAATTTGAAACCACATTCCTGAGTTGAAACACAAATTTTAAACCCTAATCCTGTTATGAAATCTTCATTTGAATTTGAACCTGCCTTGAAGCCCCGTTGCGAAAATCCTCATTACATCCCTAACCCACACTCGAATCCCTAATATCAACCTTAACTCAGGTTTCAAACACTAATTTAAAACTCTAACTTAAATTCCAAACCATGGCCTTAAACCTTACTTTGAAACCCAAAAGCTATCTTGAAAACATCATTTTAAAACGTACAGCCAGTGAAGAGAAAACATTTTTGGGGCAGGATTCTCACTTTATTTTCAGCATTCAGAATTTAACTTTTAAATTAGAATAACAGTAGCATTAAGTCAGAATTCGGACTTTATTTTCAGAATTCTGACTTTAAAGTCAGCATTCTCACTTTTAAGTCAGAATTCTGAGGTTAAATTGACTTTAATCTCAGAATTCTGACTTTAAAGTGAGAATACTGACTTTAAAGTCAGAATTCTGATAATAAAGTCAGAATTCTGACTTTATAGTCATAATCCTGCCAACCTTTTTTTTTCTCTTCACTGGCCTCCGTAGAAAACCTAACTGAAAACCTTAATTTTTTTTAAAACCCTACAGGCATACTAGAAACCCTACCCCGGTCTTGAAACCATAACTTGAACCCACAACCATGCTTCAGTTCAAACCCACAAGTTATTCTCAAAGTGTATTACTACTAGTGGGGGTACACGAAAGAATCCCTTCCCAAGCACAGTTTAATTATTCTTAACCCGTGGAGAGTATTTTATTTTGAAATGGCTTGGTCAGAACCATCAAAACGCCCAAAACGGGTCACATGAACTTTTTAGTACTATTTTTCGATATTTATGCACAGTGTTAGTGTTCAAACTGTCTCTAATGTTACAGCAACCTGCTTTTTAACCGGTGGGGAGTATTTTATTTTGAAATGGCTTGGTCAGAACCATCAAAACGCCCAAAACGGGTCACATGAACTTTTTAGTACTATTTTTCGATATTTATGCGCAGTGTTAGTGTTCAAACTGTCTCTAATGTTGCAGCAACCTGCTTTTTAACCCGTGGGGAGTATTTTATTTTGAAATGGCTTGGTCAGAACCAACAAAAAGCCAAAAAATGGTCACAATAATGCCTAGGGGTTAATCAACATTTAGAACTTTTATGCCACTGATCATGATGCTGGTACTCATGTTTAGGTGTTACTCAACTCGACCACAGCATATTTCTGCCTTTCAGGTTGCGGAACAAACACACGAATGATCCCAACATCAGATTAGCTCCGCCCTAATGTCACCAGTCTACTATGTCACCTGCTTTATCCCAGCCCATCACTGAACGTTGATTCCTATCGGAGGCAGCGCGGCGCCCCGCGACTATCGTCTCCGCTTACAATCTGACGAGCGTACCGCCGACGTGTTTTCTCACCATATCCAGCTTTCCGTCGTGTGCGGTGAGGGCGGACATGCCGTAAGTGGCGAGCGTGCACGCGGCTAGCGAGTAATACGTGTTGAGGGCCGTGCGGTGCTGGTCGTCGCCGTGGGCCGTAACGGCCGAGTTGAAGCTGGGCCAGAACATCCACAGGTAGATGGTACCTGCGAGATAACAATCGCAAAGGGACAATGTAGTGAGGTGGGTTGCTGGTGAAGTGCTGCCTCCACAAGGGAAATACAATCAAATATTTATGAGTGCTCGTGGTTCAATTATTTTTGGAGTAAGTCTCAGAGTTTCGAAAGTTGCCCAAAAACAACACTTAATATAACTAGATTTGTTTCCAGTACAAGTATTAGTTAGTATGCTACTAACATGGATCCGAGTTAGCAAGATTAGCCAGATAAGCTAACAACGCTAGCAACACGCTTCTGGTGACTTTTGAATAAATAGAGAGTGCAACAATTTTGCTGTTGTTTAATGTCTTTGTCCTCTAGCTGTCACCATCATCTTTTCACTTAGCTAATTGTATGCTACGTTAACATTGTATCACAATTTTGAATGGCTCTTCCTTCTGTCAATTTGACATGATGCAAGATTAGCCAGACAAGCTAACAAGGCTAGCAACACGCTTCTGATGACTTTTGAATGAATAGAGAGCGAACAATTTTGCTGTTGTTTAATGTCTTTATCCTCTAGCTGTCACCATCATCGTTTCACTTTGCTAACTGTATGCTACGTTAACATTGTATGATTTTCCTTCTGTCAATTTGACATGATGTACTAATTAACTTTCATTAAAAAGTGTGGCAATAAAATCGCTTTACAAAAAGGTTTCCAAATTTTGGGAGAGTGTTACCAATCATGGCGAAGAGGTCCGAGTGGTACACCGAGCTGTTCCGATGTTTGCTCTTGTCCAGGGTGGGTCGGTAAAGGACTCGGGCCACAATGAGCCCAAAGTAGGCCCCGAAGGTGTGGATGGTCATGGAGCCACCTGCGTCCTTGGCCTGGGAAAATAAAACTTATTAGAGACTTTCTTTTCTTTTCATGAAGCAGCGTTCATCCTCAACTCTCATCTCGTTATGAAAAAACTTTTCTTTTTTTTTTTTTTTACCTGATAAGAACAATACAAAATATAAGGGAAAAAACACATTTTTGAAATTTGAAAAAAAAAAATGATAAGAATTCGTGACAGCACAGTTAGTAATGATAAAAAAGATCAACTGGAACCCTGATTTGTAACCCTACTTTCAAGCTCAACTCTGGGCCTTGAAACCTTAACTCTGTCTTGAAACCCTCATTTGAAACTGGAAGCCTGGCTTAGAACCTGAATTTGAAACATCCTCAATTTCTTAATAAATTGCTCTGAAAAGTGTTTTGAACATGTAAGCAAGTTTACTTGTTTAATATTTTCGCAGGCTATTTTTGACCACATTTTTTAAAATTTGTATAAATAGTTATGGATCGTAACCACATAGTACACAATGGGACCCCTAAAGAACTCACCCCCAGAACGGAGAGCAGGATGAACTCATTTACTGCAAACAGGATGACCTCAAACAGCGCCATCACCAGGAGCTGGATGGGACTGGTTTTACCCAGAACCGCCCCGAACGAGATCAACACGGAGCCCGTGCAGAAATCGGCGTTGATCATGCTGGAAAAGATGATCAGAAAAATCCAGTGGTCGAAAGTGGGCCAAGTACAAATACTTTGTAAAACACATGTAATGAGCTGCAGTCAGTTTTACCACAGTTTTTTTTTGTTTACATAAAAATTCGCATTGGTACAGCGTGAGTACTCTTAATATGCCTGATGGCGGATGCTGTCGTGTTGGATGCTTACCTCTCGACTCCGATGTGTATCTTTCCGCCGTGCATGCCGTGGAAGAATCCCTGCATGAGCGTGGCCCATTGAATTGCGAAGGCGGCTATCAGGAAGTTGAAGCCCACGCTGCTGAAACCGTAGCGCTGCAAGAAGGTCATCAGGAAGCCGAAGCCGACGAAGATCATCACGTGAACGTCCTGGAAGCCTGTGCAGAGGCATTTTGTGTGAAATGATGCTGGTCGGCGTTCCACAGGGCTCACTTCTTTGCCCACTAACTTTTTATTTTCCACTTCTTTATTTCTAATGATGACTGGCTATAAAACTCTTATACCCAAACTTGAAACCAAAATGTCAAATCCCAACTTTGAAACCCTAACATGAACTTTTACCGTGACTGAAGTTATAATTAATCATACAAAAATGGGGAAACATTTTCTATACTCTCACTGTGAAACAATAACAAGCTGTCCAATGGCCACCATCGCCATGGCAACAGTTAATTGGCACAGACACACTTGTGACTGGTGCCAGCATCCCCCTGTTGGCCTCGTGGCCCCAAATCCCACTGCAATATCCATGAAGAGACAACACAGAATAAAACTAAATTACTATGTTTATTGGCCACAAGAAAAAACAATGAGCCATCGTAAAATGACGGTTGACTTATTAACACGTTGACCTGCTCGCTTTTACACACACAAATTCACAAATGCTGAATCATAAAGATGCCTTTCAGTTCGCGTGACGGCGAGGGCTTCGTCTTATCTGCGATGATGCAATCACGCCGATCATGTGACCCGAGCGGGCGACATCTGACTGTTAGTAAAACGTAAAAGACCAGGAAGGCGCCGCTGTGTCAACATTCGATCTTATCTGCTGTGCGAGGACAGACTAGAAAGTCATAGATTACATATTACTAGTCAAAACACTGGCAGAAAAATGACATCCTGAAAAAGTGACAAAACATGACGAAAGAGTCCAATGGACTACATTTTTAAAAAAAAAATTTTTTATTATTATTCACACATTAAGCTACGCTCATTGAGAGATACTTGTATGGAACCTTCTTGAACGTCTTTGTCTAACTCTAAGTGCAGTCGCTTACCAAATAAATCTCTGTGGGAGCTTAAAATAAAATCCTTATTAAAAAAGCCTCAATAAAACCTAACCCGTATTACCCGTAAACGATAGGACCTCACTGTGTTACGTGCAATGAGCGGATTTCACTCTTAATGCGAATTAATCTGATGAAAAGTGGCACACAGCAAGACTCATTTCAGCCACCCACTGTTTTCAGGTACTT
Source organism: Vanacampus margaritifer (assembly GCF_051991255.1). Classification (NCBI taxonomy): domain Eukaryota; kingdom Metazoa; phylum Chordata; class Actinopteri; order Syngnathiformes; family Syngnathidae; genus Vanacampus; species Vanacampus margaritifer. The sequence continues at coordinate 20,843,517 of NC_135440.1, read as the reverse complement.
ATCCATCACAATATATTTACTGTGGTACCTTGAAATATACGTTTAATTCCTTCTGTAGTGTGGCTTAATAACTCAAAACAAATTTATCTCAAATCAACTTTACCCATTAAAATGAATGGAAATGCTAATAATCCGTTCCAGCCACCCCCCCCCAAAAAAAATCCAAGAAAATAAATTGTAATAGTTTATCAATAATAAAATATCACTTAAGAAAACGTGTTCCATAAATTTACTATATATATATATATATATATATATAGTAATACCATAATTAAATAGAATGCAAAAAATTCAACAGTTTGTGCATCATGATTAAATGCATCAATTTAATGTATTGTTCTGCTCTCTCTGATGTACCCACCTTGGCCACCGGGGGCTCACCTACAGTTAATGGCAAAGTCACCACTACTCTGTGACTTCATAAACTGCAATAATATTAGTCATTTTTCATAGAAGATAAAGAATACATCTTATCGTGGATTCCGAGTTAACGGACCCACTATTTCACAGATTTTTTTTTTGTACAGTTAATAACTGCTTTTTTTTTCTAACCCTTGTTTGTATTTGATTTAACTCCACTGAGCACTATTTAGGGTTAGACCAAATTTGAAAATTTGAAAGAAGAAGAATGAAAACGAGGTAAGTAAAATTTCGAGGCTTAGCCAAGTTTTGTTGAAAATTATTGAACGTCATCTTCTTTAATCCTGCTTTTTGTGCCTACATAAAACGACAGCTATAGGATCCATTTATAGTGTACATCTTTAGGCATAAATATTAATGTATACTGTTAGTTTGTTAAAGAAAAAAAATCAGGATTTGTTTACTGCAAACATAGAGAGGGATATGTACACTGTTAGTACAATATTTTATCGCTCTTTTCTAAATATATCATGTGTTTAAATGTCTTTGTTTTATTTTTGCAAGTATGTTTTAAAGACATTTAAAAATGTAAGTGCCATAAACGATAAAAAAAAAAACGTTGTACCGTTTGTGTCATGTTAACTTGTAAGTTACGAGGTTGAAGGTTGAGCAACTTAAGCTAGCGAGTTAGCACGCGCGCAGATGAAGACCGGGATAAGATGAAAGTGTTTGTCTCTCGGCATTCTCGGCATTCTCGCCTGCAGGAAAGTCAGATAAGCGACAAGCACTCACTCGTCACTTTGACGGACACGTTTGAGTGTTTTCTAGTTGAAGTCGTGGACATGAGTGGGGTTGGCAGGATCATATTCGCTTACTGTTTTTACATCACATGAATCAAAAGGCCACGCCCCTTTAGAAGACAACAGGCCGGATCTGGCTGCACTTTTGACCCTTTCTTAACACAACAGTACGAAAATCATTCAATCACGTGTCTTATGCGTGATTTAAAGATCATTTTCACTTTTTGGATGGCAACATAGTGTCCAGTGTCAATGGGGATATGTTCTGAAACTATATTCTAAATTTACTTTTGACAGGAAAGGCTGGAAAATGTAACATTAGCATCAAAATGTCTCTTATGAAACACAAATCAGGAAGCATGAAGACAACAATGGATCATCTTGTATGTATTAAAAGAGTGCGGAAAAAAGGCTTTGATGATTAAATGGACTGGAAAACATCATTAGAGAGACCACAGAGCCGCTCACTTGGCATTTTACACAAAAGAATAACAACGCCACATGTGAATATGTTACTGATCAGAGCTCAGCGTTTTACAACACAGGTTTTTATTTATTTGATTATATTTTTTGCAGTATTGTCTTTTTAAATCCACAGAGCTCTTCTTATTGTTACCTTGGAACTACATTTGGACAACGAAGCAAAAGTCGAATGATCCTGCAGATGTAACTTTCACTCTTGTGTCTAGAGGTGTGGTGCATCATGGGTATTGTAGTTCCCCATGACCGGAGAGGGCTTGCTTCTATATGTCTTGAAAATATGTTGCATGGGTGAACTACCATTTATTGTGAGGGATTCGTACCACGGTTCCAGATTTAAATCACGGTTCCATTTTTTAAAAAGGCATCTAATCCATTCCAGCTCCAAAAAAGAAATAAGAAAATATGTAATGTGTTTTTAAATAATAATAATACCACTCTATATATTGTGCTATATAAAAGCATACATTAATTACATAAATAAATAAAATGTCAAGAATTAAACCCTTTGTGCTATATTTTTTTACTTCATCAATGCATATTGTGCTGCTCCTTTTGGTGTGCATGCCGTGGCCACCTGGAGGCAGTATAACGCAAACAAACAGAAATACAGTACATGGGCTGCAGTATTATTAGTCGTTCTTCACAGAGGATTAAGAATATCTTCCTGTGAGTATTGTTTATATAATCCGTCTACATGCCTTGCTCTAGTTTGTGTTTAAATAGCCGTGGTCTGCATCATTGCTACTCATGAGCTCTTCTGTTTGTTTTTTTTCTTCTCACCGTTTATTAACATTAAGCTAAGCGGACTTTAGCCAAAGTCATGGGGTTGTTTTAAATACACTCAATGTGTTGGGTTTAGTTTGAGAGTAATTTTGGGAGTGGCAAAAACAGATTGAAGCCTTCTTTTTGAAAACGTGTTCAACTATCTGCTCAACCGTTGCTAGTTGTAAAGTCATTTAATGCAAAAATCTGCCAATAATGAAATACGGTATAATAAGGATACACTGGATGACTTTTGACAGGTCCATCGAAAGAATTTTTGGCGCAGTGGCCTAATTTTGGAGAAGAAGAAGAAAAAGTTTGGTGACTCACTGGGGTAGCGGTAGTAGAAGTCGTTGTCGTAATCTGAGTGGTTGTGTTTGTGCCATTCCTTGGCGTCCACCTCGTGGTCGTACTGGACCAGCACGCCGAAGAGGATGATGAGGATGATCTGCAGGATGAAGCAGACGATGGGCAGCTTCAGCCGCATGTTGGTGGACGCGTTGGTCATTTTTGCTGTGTCCCTCCTGGATTAAAGGAGCCGCTGGAGAAATGTGGACCCCCCGGGTGTCACGCGAACACAAAGTGTGGCTGCAGCCAGAACCGGCAGACTGAAATGTGTGTGCGTGTGTGTGTGTGTGTGTTTGTGTGCATGTGTGAGGGTGGAAAGAAATAGATGAGTGAGCTTTTCTGTCATTTGAGTTTTGAACTCTACACACCTCCTCAGACACGAGGGCGGGATCACCTGTAGCTCCGCCTATGAGAAGTTTCCAGGTAAAGTTCAACTTGGAAGCTTCTTCAGTCGGATCCATAAATTGCTTTCATCACTTAAGTTACATTAGACATGCTTTTTGCTTATTGATTGTTTTTTATGTGGATTTTTGGTGGTTTTTAAGAGTCTTGAAAAGTCTTCAATTTGATTTAAGTACAACGGAGATTCTCACTGTTGTTTATTTTTTCCTTCATTTTTTAAAATATTTTTGGTGTTTTTGTGGCGGAGGGTCAGTTTATTTTTCGTCCCAATTTAATGTCCTATTTAACAATATTTTTGAAGAATTTGGAGGTGTTTATTTTTTTTTTATTGCGCATCAATTACAGTGGTACCTCGGAGTTTGAACATAATTCGTTCCTGCAAAGTGTTCAAAGTCCGAATTGTTCAACCTCCGAAACATTTTTTCCCATAGGAAATAATGTAAATGCAATTAATCCGTTCCCAAGCTCCAAAAACAGAAAATTCCTATTTTAATTTCTCTTTATGGTTTTTTTTTTTACATTTACACCCTGTTCAGTATTTAAACAATAAAAAATACCTTACCTTTTTTTGTTGTGGTGTGATTGCATCAGTGGATACTAAATGCTATGTTAATGCTTACTTTAGTTCAGTGCTGAGTTTGTGTATTTTACATTGGGCATATTGTTAGACTACTAAGAGGTCCTTGCGTGCGTTGTTTAACATCAGGCACGTTGTTGAACAGCTAAGGGGGGTCCTCGTGCCAGTATTTACAGAAGTAGTCACGGTAGTTACAATTGCGCGATAATCTCCTTGGCACCTGAAATTTTATATCTGTTAGTAAGTTTTGGAATTTACGTGAATTATTTGTCTTATAATTGGTCGAGGTGGTCTAAAAGTCTTAAAAACTCGTAAATTTGACATCCATCGTCAAAAAGGTCTTGAATTTGAAATAAGTTAAACGAGCTTAGATCTATTCAAAATGGTTTCAAAGTCTTACATTTGTTAAAAGTAGCCCCAGATAGTTTGAAATGTAATGGCCTTCTTCAAATGAGTCTTTAAAAGCCTTAAGTGATGCAAGTGTCCTCAAAAATGTCTTTAAAAGACTTAAATTGGATATAAACTGTCTGAAACGGTACCAAAAAAAGTCAAAAACGTCAACTGCTTCAACTAAACGGGAAGGCTATGGCTAACAAGCTAACAGTGCTAGCTGAAGAATTTGAGCAGAAAAGCATACGTTGTCAAGAAGCTTTCATACTGGACAGTATAGGTGTGTTGTTTTTTTCCATTTTTTTCCCCCAGTATGATAAGAGATGTCAGTCACCGATATCGGCCTCCACATCTCCCCCCACAGGCAAAAGGAGGAATGCTGTTATGATTTGGAGGAATGTCAACTATTACCCGGCGAGAGAGAAAGACACCGTTTCAGCCAATCAGAGGCCCGGATGAAAGAAATTAGAGGAAAAGACAGAATAGTTCCAGGAGAGATGGGGTCATAATCACCCAATTTTAAGCTGTTTTTTTTCCACACAAGCATTGTTTCTTGTTTAATTATTGGATTTCATGTGAACTGTTTTGGGCTCTACTTCCATTGGTAGCGCAAAAGCAGGCTGATTTAGATTTTCACATCAGCACAAGGTCTCCGCAAAGCAGAGGGCGCGTCTTCAAGATGTGCCTGGCATTTGACAATTTAATGGCAGAAAGTCAATCGAAACCCTTACGCCATTGGCACGATGTATTTCATTCATAAATATATGGAAAGCGATCATCAAACACAAATTGGCTTTAAAAGATCCTAAAAGGTTTTTTTTCCCACTCATTCACTGCCATTGACGGCTAAAGACGTCAACAATTCATTTGAACTATTTCTATTAGTTTAACTCCCCCCCCCACACACACACACACTTTTGTTAACAAGAGTATGAAAACCTAGAAAAAAATTATTGTACATTTAAAACAGATATAAAATTTGTGATTAATCGTGAGTTAACTATTAAAGTCATGCGATTAATTACAATTAAAATTTTTTTAACAATCTTCTCTTTTTTTTCTTTAAAAAATATATTTTTAAAAATGTATAGGTTTTCATACTCTTGTTGTGGAAAAGTGGGAAAAAATGTTAAACTAATATAAATTGTTGAAATGAATTTTTGACGTCAATGGCAGTGAATGAGTTAAGCCGCCTGCCCTCATGACCCAGTCAACCAATCAGAGACCAGAAGAAAGTCATATCTGGAAAAACGCACATTCCCTTGAATACTAAACAGTAGAATCACCTGATTGTTTTTGTGTTTTTTTTTTTTTATCAACAATGTTAAGCTACCTGCTGACAACTTTGGCATAGAGTGAATAAACTGGTCGTACATAGCTGACACGTCGTGTAGGTCTTGTGATGATATACACACATGCACGCACACACACACAATGCATACCTCTCACCTGTCCCACATGACTGATCATACCTGCAGATAACTTCAAATATTTGCCGTTTAACACTTTTATGGTAGTAATTGTTAACAGTCGGTTGGCCTACATAATCAATAGTTGCCGATAGCGGATGTTAATGTAAATAAAGTTTTGGTACACAAATGAATTGCTTAATAATTATAGAGATAAGGTTTTCCAAAATAATACAGAATTTCATTTAAGTTTGAAACAAGCTGCTGTCCAGTCGTTTTTTTTTTTTTTTTTTAATGTACGGAAGAACGTGTATTTCATGTGTCATCATGTCACATCCTCAAGGTGAAGTGTGTCTCTCGCTAGTGTAGTGCAAAGCGCTAATCAGTGCATCAGTACCAGGGGGCCGGCTGCGGGGCCTCAGCACTGATAAGAGAATCTGTTCATCTAAGGTATCAATGGCACCAGATGATGAAAAAAAAAATAAAAAATGAAAAAAGATAAATGCAGGTCCGAACCTGTCGGGCATGTTCTCGTGAAAGAACACGAGATCAACGAAAGGGTTTAATGGAGCTTCACGCGCACACACACACACACACACACACACAGACACGCAGTAGCTTTTCTCGTGTGTGTACTTTGCATCCATATGACTTTTCGTGCAGTACAGACAAGAAACTAACTGCAGAGGCAATATTTCATTTAATTATTTTATTGTATTATTGTTTTTATTATATGTTATAATTTATGGTCGTTTTCCCATATATATTTCTGTATTACTGTAAACTTTTTTTGTAACTAAGACTTGTCTTTTTTTCTGCTCCTTTTCATTCAACCATAAAGAATATTGTTTTATATTGTCTTTTTTTCTTTTACAAACGGATACAAATAAATGATTGAAATGAACTATAATAATACTTAATATTACTATTGTTGTTAGTAACTGAGTACAGAAGTGAAGTCTTCTTGATATTCTTAATATAAATGATTTTTTATGACCCCCAAAAAATTTTTGTATTTCTTATCCACATAGCAGGAAGAGGAAAGGCCATACTTTCTAAGATAGAGCACAGGGGAAGCAAATACAATGAAAACAGCATGGCCCCAAAATGGAACCCTGGGGAACGCCACAGGACAGTATGATGTTCTAAAGTATTATATTTTATAATCAAATTAATTAATTTATTTACAATCATGTGAAAAATGAAAATGAGCATTGTATGTTATTTTAAGTATTTTTTTAAAAACTATTATTGTTTATTTATTATTTTAAATGTCATAATTACTCAATTATTTACATTTTTAAAAAATGCACAAAAAATATATATATTTTAAATTATTGTGCAGAAATTGTGAGGAATGAAGGGGAGAAAAACACATTTCGGTTCAATGTAAAGGCTGAAATGTTGAATGATGGTCAACACTATATACTGTAGATGTCTAGCGTGTCTGTCAAGACAAGCAAAGGATCTACAAGTAGCTGCAGGAAAGTGTACAAAGCATTGCACTCAGACAGGTGAGCCCCCTCAAGCTTTCAACAGCAAAATGTTTCTACTGGTTTTCAAGAAAAGAATGTTTGACTTATTGGCCGTCATAGTTGTACATACTACATGCTTAAGCGCCGGCGTGACCCTGATGCTCGTCACGCCTCTCATCAGTCGAGTCACGCACTGCTTCACTGCGCCATCCGGCAGGACGGGACCAGGCGTCGCCCTATCGGCCTCGCTCATCTCGCTCGAGTGGCCCCCCGAGCGACGGCCTGTCACAGCAGCGCCACTGTGGCCTCCTGTTGAACTTAAGTACACTACTTAAAGCTAGTGTTTCATAATCTACAGTAAAGTGACACATACCGTACTCACAAAACATTTATGATATTAGACATTCAGATTCAATTTCAGGATTAACCTATACCTTTAAAAACACATTTTTCCACTTGCTGTATGTGGACTGAAGATGACATCACCTGTGCTGAGGAAGTAGGTAACGACCAATCATGGCTCGAAAGCATTTAATTGTTGTGCTAGTCAGTACCAGGGAATAATGTACGTACGTACGTGTGTGGACGTACGTACAGACAGACAGACGGACGGACGGACGGACACAGACAGACAGACAGACACTGTAGAGTGCAGTAGGATGTTTTAGGGTGAATACTAATTGGAGGCCAATAAAGAGGTTGGATGGATGGATGATAGATAGATAAATGGATGGATGATAAATAGATGGATGATAAATAGATAAATGGATGGATGGATGGTAGGTAGTGTGGATGGATGTATAGATGGTGGGTACTGTGGATGGATGGATAGCTAGCTAGCTAGCTAGCTAGCTAGCTAGCTAGAATGATAGTGATAGATATTATAACATTTTTAATTCTTCATTTCATATATTAACCATTGTTACACATTATTAACATTTTAATTCTTTATATTAACCTTGTTGAAATGTTTTGTGTCCTGTGCAGAGCAGATGGTGTTGATTTCGGTATAATCTGACCTTAAACTGGGACATACTATTTAGTCTAAAAAGTTCCTTCTCAGCGCTTTGTGCGAAAACACATTTGGTCCTTGAGAACAGAATCTGTTTCGAACACGCACTCCTGACTCTGTTTTCGCCATCGCTCATGGAAAAGTACCCAGAGAGTATGTTTTGTCTACAAATGAAAGAGAGGCGGTCGGTTTTAACTATAAGAAGCCATTGTACACGCGGAAGAGACACATTTCGACGCTCTGAATCCCACCTGTTTAAGTGATGAATTAGAGGCTGTTTGAGTGTCCAGAGATCTCTGTTAGATAAAATCATTTTTGCAAAGGTGTTTTTTCTTACATTAAATCTGTCTTCAAATTTTGGAACACGCAAAGAGGACAAATAATTTTATTCCTCTTTCAATAGCTAGCTAGCTAGCTAGCTAGATAGATAGATAGAGTGCAGCAGGATGTTTTGGGTGAATACTAATTGGAGGCCAATAAAGAGGTTGGATGGATGGATGATAGATAGATAAATGGATGGATGGATGGATGGTAGGTAGTGTGGATGGATGTATAGATGGTGGGTACTATGGATAGCTAGCTAGCTAACTAGCTAGCTAGATAGATAGATAGATAGATAGATAGAGTGCAGCAGGATGTTTTGGGGTGAATACTAACTGGAGGCCAATAAAGAGGTTGGATGGATGATAGATAGATAAATGGATGGATGGATGGTAGGTAGTGTGGATGGATGGCTAGAAGGCAAAGTGGATGGATGGATGGATGATAGGCACTGTGGATGGATGTATAGATGGTGGATGGATGGATGGATAGCTGCTAGATAGCTAGCTAGCTAGCTAGATAGAGTGCAGCAGGATGTTTTGGGGTGAATACTAATTGGAGGCCAATAAAGAGGTTCATTGATAAAGAGAACAATGGTTAGGCTACACAAAAAAAGACGCCTATTATTTCCTCTTGTGTCCACCTCAGATATGTGTTTTTGTGTGTGTGTGTGTGTGTTTAAGTGTGTGTGTACACAATGAAAGTGTCACAATGCGGTCATTGTGCCACTGAGCCAACACAGCTTCCTCTCACCGAGCAGCCATAAAGATGCGTGAATGCCAGCTCCAGTGCTGCACACACAAGAAGACTTGTTGTCCGCACTTGTCCACCTGTGCCAATAAACTGCTAGCTCAGCCTGCTATGACATGGACTGTTACGTCACAATTGTATGTTGTAGAAACGTTAGGGATTAGCGAAGTTAGGGATTCAATCACCGTCAAAAGTTGACTTATTTTGCTTCAGATCCTGATCTAAAGTCAAGTCTCAAACAAAAACCGAGTGACCCAGAAAAAGTCAACTAACTACATTTCCAAGTAATTAAAAAGGCCTACGCCACTTGCATCCAGTCTCTACTGAGCAAAGCAGCCCCATGCAGAGCAATCATGTGTTCGTTGTACACACAAGCAAAATTGTTGGTACCCTCTCTGTTAAAGACAGAAAAAAATCCAAAATAATAGGTAAGACCAGAATCTACCAAGTGTTGTCCAGTGTCAGAAATCTAGAAATCTAACTAGTATCATGCTAGACTGGCACAAACAGAAGAGCGACGAAGGTCCCGCCCTGGTAGTCATTAACATCTTGGAGGAAAACAATGGTGCTCATTTGACCACATGACCAGCATGAGGAGAGCGAGAGAGCGAGAGACAGAGCAAGTTACAAGACAGTGGACTGACATGCTTGAGGACAGCCGAACATTCACGACTTCGCCTGCTGAGCCAAGACAGGAAGTACAAATATTTCTACTTTTGGGTGAGTCCGACTATATTATAATTTTTAGTATAGAAACAGCGCTGTGATTGCGATTTCTAGATGTTTTTTTCTTCCGCTTATTTGGAGTGTCCACCTTGTGGGACATCAGCAGGAAGACATCCTAACCAGATGTGTGAGCATCCTGCTTGGATTTCAGTTAATAAATGACAGATGATTTTGTAATTATGTCTACAGCTGTCCCTTTCTCCAAGACAAATTTCTCAAAGTAAGCTTGACCTTTGAACCAACATGGACGAAACATCAACAAATGGAACGACCTAACCGAAAGTCCTCTTCAGACATCTTCACCATGTAAGATAAGTTCTTAAAGTTGATCTTTAATTGTAACGTCTTCATTGCCTAAAACCAAACGTTTGTGCACCAACAGGTGACTTGAAGGAGCTTCATGTCGTTTTTATCATCACCATGATTACCTCTTTGGTTCTTCTTGTGAGCTGCCTGGTCTGCTCTACGGTTCCGCTCTCAGGTAAAAAAAAATGTCCTAACAATATGAAAGAGCTTTTCGGGGGGGATTTGTCTCATCCGCTGCTACTGTGGACGCCTCTAGAGACGAAGCCTCCTAAGTTAGCTTAGCGCTAGCTAACTGGTACGACAGATGAATTTAAAACTTTACCTCTGCGGAAAAAAACCAGCAGACCAGTGAACGGTATGGGAAAGAAAAAAAAGGGGGAAAAAAAACAGAAAAAAAGGAGAAAAAAATAATAATAAAAAAAAAAAACAGCAGACCTATTGTCACAGAGACACCGAATAATTGTGTTATCAAAATGTCTTTTAATTTCCCCTTGTTAGCCAAAAACATCCCGTCCCCCACGACATCCCCTCCCAAGCTGAAGTACCTCCTGGATCCGCCCGTTTACGCCGAGGTGGTCGGCCGCCGAGGCGAGAACGTCACGTTGCCGTGCATCCTGAAGACCAAGCCCGACCACTACAAGGTCAAGTGGACCAAGACGGAGCCGGGACGCGTGGGCCCGGAGAACATCGTGATGATCTCCAACGCTCACGCCTTCAAGCGGCACGGCCGACTCGGCCCGAGGGCGTCCCTCCGGCGGGCCCACAACATGGACGCCTCCCTGCAGCTCGGCGGACTGCAACTGCGAGACGGCGGAAAGTATCGGTGCGAGCTTATCAACGATATCGAGGACGAGAGCGTGGTGGTCGCGCTCAGGATCGAAGGTAACCTCGGAGCGGAGGTCTGGCGAGATTCCTGTAGTGTTGACTTATTGACAGGGTTTTTGTCCTCAGGTGTGGTTTTTCCATATCAGAGTCCAAAAGGCCGCTACAGGATGACTTTCCACGAGGCTGAGGTGGCGTGCGAGGAGCAGGACGGCACGCTCGCCTCCTACGAGCAACTCTACAGAGGTAAAATTTATAACCTATAACCAGTTTTACTTTGGCAAATAGTGAACTTCAAAAAAGAGAGTTCATTTCCACTCTCAGTTTAAGTTTACTGTAAAACTAAAGAGAGAGAAAATATTGCGTATCTCACCAAGCCACGTGCTAGCTTAATGCTAACACAGAAGGAGAAAGCCATATGCGAGCTAGCAGAACACGCATTGCTATTGCGGTAGCAAGAAACCTGTCCGTAACTAATATTCAAAAACAAACAATAGCATAGCAACACATGCAGACAAGACAATATATCAAAACTCGCTATTTTTCTCATTAAAAACATACTCGCTTAATGCTAACGTATACTACCAACTAATTTGCTCCCAAAAACGTATAAATACGTTCTATTTTAATAGTTTCAAGTGTCCCAAAGACATATTTATACGTTTTTTGTTCTATTTAAAATGTTTTAAGTAGGGTTGGGAATCTTTGAATGTCTCACGATTCGATTCCGATTTTTGGGTGTGCGATTCGATTTAGAATTGATTTTTGCTTAAGATTTTTTTTTGATTGAGGATGATTTGATTGACAAGGATTTTTGCTTCAATTTATAGATGTTCAAGGAATTGTAATGATCTACTCCAGTCTGACTCGCTAATGCTAATTAATGCGCTACTTGCGGCAATTTTATCACTCAAAAGAACGGCTCCACGCTGCAAAAAAAAAACTATTTTTATTGGAATAACTTGATCGTGAATTTTTCTTTCTACTCTCTAATGTGGCTACAACTTATCAGTGTATTAGACCGCGTGGAACCACACTGCCCCTAAGTGGCCAAATCGGGTACAACATGAACAGCACTCCCAACAAAGGCACACACAGACAAAGGCAAGACAGTATAAAATGATTTAAATAAAATTGATTTGGGGACATTTAAAATCAATTCTGAATCGTACTTAAATGAGAATCACGATTCTTATGAGAATCGATTTTTTGGCACACCCATAGTTTTAAGTGTCCCAAAGAGGTTTTTATACGTTTTTATGTGAGTTTTTTTTTTTATGCTACAGCATACAGAAGGCTTTGATACAGCCTCTCAACTGCTAAGAACGGTTGAAATAAATGATAGTTATGTAAGACAGCCGGGAGTGAAGGGGATTGCTTCTGTGAAAATGGCTGGGAGTGAATGAGCTAACAAAAATTAGCATAGATATTATAAGACGAACTAGCTACTCCTTATTGTGTTGAAAGCAATTGTGGCTCTACCATTATAGCTGTGATGATCAAATTTGCAGGCAAAGGCTTTTAAATGACGTAACGGAGTTTGCATGTTTTGTTGTGCAGCATGGACGGAGGGTCTGGACTGGTGCAAAGCGGGCTGGCTTCAGGACGGGAGCGTCCGCTACCCTATCATCAGCCCGCGCCCCGCCTGCGGGGTACAAACGCGTCCAGGTATTCGCAGCTACTCACCCAAAGACAAGAACAGAGACCACTTTGACGCCTTCTGCTTCACCTCTTTGACTGCAGGTCAGTTTAGGACCCCCCCCTAAAACATGTTATTTTCAGAAATAAATTGATTCAAAAGTGACTTTTTCCATAAAAAAGACAATATTCCGCAATTTTATTCCTAAAAAAAAATACAAAGAAACATGTGATTTTTTCAAAGGAAAATTTGAATATGTGACTTGAGATGTTCCTACTTTTTTTTTTCAAACCGATACTTATATAAGATTTATTTTCAAAGAAAAATACTACTTTTTGAAGGAAACATTTTTCTATTATCCAAGAAAATATTCCTGCAAAAAACTCAATAAAAAAAAAATTCTTGAAAAGAAAAAATCAAATATACCTTTTTGTTAAGACCAATATATTTCCCATCGAGAATATTTTTCCCAGAAAATGTTTCATCACAAAAGCACTTTGTTGTCATTTTTGTGGTAAAAATACAATTATAAACATGTTTTGTCTTTTCAAAAAAGTTCACCGATTTCTATTCTCAGACAAATATACATTTTTTCCCTCCAAAATGTACTTTTTCTTACGAAAAAATGTACGGTACTTTTTTTCCCTCATTTTTTTTACAGTTTTTTTTGTCACTCTCCAGGAAAAAAAATATACTACTTTTTCTTCACTTTTTCTTCAAGACAACATCTAATAAAATTCAATTACCCTCATGTGCTTCCACAGGTTCCATCTTCTACATCCCGGGTGCATTCTCCCTGGAGGAAGCCGGGCGGGCGTGTGCCCGTCGGTCCGCCGAGCTGGCGCTGGTGGGTCATCTGTACGCCGCATGGCGCTTCCGAGGCTACGACCGATGCGATGGCGGCTGGCTGCGAGACGGCAGTGTGCGTTTCCCCATCGGAACTCCCAGAGCGCTCTGCGGGGGCATCCCCGAACCCGGGGTACGCTCTTTCGGGTTCCCCAATAACATGTCGCATCTCTACGGAGCTTATTGTTATCGGTAGTCGGACAACTTCCCCTCATACCAGGGACCTCCATTCTTTAATCTGGCCGATCCAGCATTTGCACTATCAACAATTTTTGTTGCATTCATGTAGACTTGACTCATTTTTTATGCCTTATGTAAGTTAATTAAAAGGTATTTGTATTTTTTTTATTTATTATTTATTGAAAATAGAAATGCCACCATTTATTTAGTCTGGTAATATTTGTTGCATTAATTTATGCTGTATAGCCATTTAATTCTTGAATTAAAATATCTATCCATTTTTTGTAATTTTTAGTTTTTGAAGTAATTTACATTTCTTTAAAATATGATTTTTTTACCCGTTTTATATGTTTGTTTGTTTTTAACCCTGTAATATTTGTTCCATTAATTTAGCTATTTTACCTAAAATTATTTAATTAGAATGTATCTATTCATTTATCTTTTTAAAATATTGGTTGACTGATTTATTGTGACAAAATAAAAAAGTCATTAAGAATTGTATACATGCATTTAAAAAATCTAAAACTACAAATTGACTTACTATAATTTAAGTAAATGCAAAATGAAAATTATAATTATTTTATTATTGAAATATTTGATATATTTGAAACACTACACATTTTATCCTTTGTTTTTTAGCTCATATTCTCTAATATTTGTTGCATTAATATAGCTGTCTTAAAAATATTGGGGGGAAATCTTTAATTGTTTAATTATAATTGAGTGACTACAAATTATCTAAATAAAAATGGAAAGCTATTTTTTTATATATGAAATAAAAACAATTTATATTATAAATCTATACAAAATACTAATGGGGATATATACATTATTCAAAATAAAGTATTTTACATACACGTCTAAATTCTTTTTTTTTAAACTATTTTTTTGAATGAGCTTTCCTATCTGCCCATTTAAAAAATCTAAAGTTTCCCCTTCCTATCAATGGCTTTGGTTATGTTACATAATAAAAACACACTGTACACTACTGCATCAATATGGAAGAGAATAAGAAGTAGTTAAGCTCAAGTGCCCCGCCATGTTTTCTTTAATAAAATCCACCACATTTCGTGACGAAAAAACACAAACATCATTTATCAATGAAGCGTTGCTAAAATTGCTCATTGACTCGGCTGTATTATTTGGATTACAGCGCTTTGTGGGGGTAAAAACCTAAGGTTAGTTTCAGTGCGGACGATGTTTAGAGAGTGAAGTTCTTCTTAATGTGCCCGGAGCGGGGAGCTGCTTTGTGTGTGGACCTCTGTGGTGACCTTCATGGTGAACTCCTTCGTCTCCTGTGCATGGGGGCGAGCAGTGGAAGTGAACCGATGGTCTGCATGTGAAGCAACTGAAAAGGACATGAGTACTGTGTGAAGGACTTTTGAGGGTTTTCACATGTCCACAATTTCACATGGCAGGCCAAAAATGGGCTCTGTAGCGCTCCCTGGAATATTTGAAAATCCAATCCTCAAAGCCATTTTCATGTTAAAAAAAAAAAGGTGCTGGAAACGTTTTGTTTTTACCTGAAAACATTTATCATTTCTCAGATATTTTTTGTAGTCCAGAAATGACTGAACTCAGAAAGAAACCTGTCCTCAAAATATATATTTCCCCAGTAAGGAAACTCCCATGACAGTCCATCTGCCTTCTAACTTGATGAAAAGAAGGAGCCAGATGGGCTAGCTTGTCTTTACATGACAGTCCATCTGGTTCCTTCTCTTTACTGCGCTTCTGTGTCCTGATTCATTCAATAAGCAGCTCATTCGTCCCCGGGAGACATCATACAGTATACATAGGTTAGGCGACTCCCCTTCAAACAGGAAAAAGTCCAATATAAAAACAATCTATGCATCCTAGTATTAGTAGTAGCACCAGTCCAAAGTGTTGCTTACTTGGCAGGCACGTGATCAAGGGCTCCTCCCAGTGGCCGCCGGGCAAACAGCTGATGACGGGATTCAGTTTCTGCACGAAGCCTGCGTGGCAACGGTACCGTACTTTGGCGAAGGTCTCATAGCGTGTCCGCGTCTTGCCAAACGGCACGGCATTGGGGACCGCAGGAGGTTTGCCACAGGATGCTGATATCATACACCGAGCAGTAAAGATATAAAAAAATTTGATATTTAATATTTTTTCTAACACCACTTCATTAAAATATATTGATTTTTTTTCTTTCTCATTTATCTAGTTAAAACATTGGTTAATTGAATTATTGCAAAAAAATATATATACAAAATAAATAAAACAATCATAGTAAAATAAAATGTTTTACTTACACGTTTAATATTTGTGTATTTTCTTTATTTATTAATATAATTAAAAATAATTTAATTGATTATAAATAACCTTTCAAAAAGTAGATACAAGTCAAGTAACACTCACAAAGGCCCTTCTTGCAAGTGAAGGAAAGATGATAGTTGCAGGGCACGTCGCTCCAGCGTCCGCCGTCGTGCCAAACCATGGCGGCACAGTCCTCGCCAGACAGGAAGTAACTGTCAGGCTGCCCTCGGTGCCAGTTGTCGTAAATCTGAGGCAGAAAAGATCCACGTTACAGGGAAGTCTCACTGGAGATCTTCAAAGGAAGAAAACGTCCCCACCAGAAGGTTTCCGTCGGACCAGCGGAAGTCTCCCTCGATGGTTTTGTCGTTCAGTCCAATCCACTGATATTCTCTGTATTTGTCTAATGTCAACATAAAGAAAATATGGATGATAAAGAGTGAGTTTGTTTCAATGAATATGAACATCGTGGCTTTAGTTTGCATGTGTGTATATTACGACAAGTTATAGTTTCACCCAATGTGCCATCTTAAGAGGCTCTAAACCTCATCAGACTCAATGGAAAGGTGCCAGGTAGGTATAATGCTAACATGCTAACGGGTGGTATGATGACATACAGTACAAGGTAGCAAACTGAATACAGAAAGTGCTTAAATATTTTTATATAAAAATACATAAAAAAAAAAAAAAAAAAACATCATCGCTCTGACATGTATATTATACGTACATCATCCCTTAAGGTCAGCATCAATGGGCTAACGAGAGTGAATAAAATGCTAAAAATTGATGTGCTAAAATAAATCAAGCTAGCAACCCGAGTTAGGGTGTGAGTAAATATCGAATCTCGTGCTCTGTGACTGTCGTCAGGCTTAATAGGAAAATGAGACTATATAAAATGCTAACAAGCTAATTGTTGTCATGCTAACATGCTAATTGTTGGCATGCTAGCATGCTAGCATAGAGCAAGTTAGCAACCAGAGTACGGCTGTTAGTAAGCATTATGACATCATGTTGTCGGGTTTGAAAGGTCAGTGGCAGTGGATGAAATGCTATAGCAAACTTCCTAAAAGTTGGAAAACTAATCAAGCAAGCAACATGTTAACAGATGATATGCTAACATGTTAGCATATAGTATGCGAGTAAGGATTTGAGATCACATCATGTTGCCAAGTTTAAAATGGTAATGGTTACTTGGATAAAATGCTAATATTTGAATAGTTTTATGTTATTTTGTAGCCTCATGCTAACATTTTGCAAAATAACTACCACAACGCAAAAAGCGCGTCCATGTAAAACTGTTATCGACCTGGATACATACGGTATCATGCTCTGTGGTCCAATACTAAGTCAACTTGGTCAAATGACCGACTAGAGAACAGCTGCTATGCTAACATGATCAGGACATCAACCTTAATTTCATGCCATGTTGTAAAGTTCAAAAGGTTGCTGAGACTGAATCAAATGCTAACATGCAACCCGTTGCTACGCCAAAAAGCTCTTAAAATGGAAAATTTCCTGACTAAAAGCTAAGAACTTCATAGTGGCAACCCACAGTTGCATAGCAGAGGAGCATCAGATACAATCTGAGCTTCCTGAGGGTCAGACCAAACACCGGCCGCATCCTCGTTACATAAAAGACAGATGTTGTGTCTCCTCAACGTCGTCACTTTGGAGGTTGCGAAGCATGAAAGAGAAGAATGTGTAAGCAATAGATGTGTCAAACCGATAATCCAGGCGGACCTTCTCTCTCCAGAAAGACAAAAGTTTCTGGTTTCCATTAAACACTGATCTACCACATCAAGATGTACGGTCCTAGAACAGAGATGTGGGGGCAGGTTTCATGCTTCAGTTTCACTTAAATAACGTACTTTTTGGGGGGGGGGGGTGATACTAAATAATAAATAGTATAGTAAGCCATTTTGGTTTGAAGCGGCCATTTTAAATGACTTGCTAAACACTTCTCTACACAAAATGTTTCATTCTTTACCGTTGATGTGATGTTGCTCCTCAGGGGTCATGATGGACATGAGGTGTCCGCCCAACGTCCGGCAGTGTTGTTCTGCCCCCTCCCAGCTCTGCCGCGTGTTCACGTGATGGTAGCAGAAGCTTTGGAATTTCTCCCAGCCAACCTCGCACGCCTCCGCATCTGCAGGGTGAGAGGGGCAATGTGGGCGAGGCGTTCGCAATCAGGTGGGGGAGGTCGAGGCCCTTACCTGACTGGCAGGAGGCGCCGCCGTACCCGGGCAGGCACAGGCATTTGGGCGTCTCGCCATCTAGGCATGTGCCGCCGTTCAAACATGGGCTTTCCCCGCATAACTCTGCAGAAAACATTGTGTTTACATTATTTATTTGGCGAACCTCAGAACAGTGAACGTTAAAATGTTATTTTGTAGGCTTTATGATCTCAAACACAAAGGAAATGGATTTATGTACTTTTACCACCAGGGGGCGCCGTTACATCATAAAGAAGATCGTCTACTTCCACTAAAACTAAATTCTAAATACTTTAGGATTTTTGCTGATGGTCTATATTTATTCATTTGTTTATTTATTTTGTTTGTCCTATTACATGTTAATTTGGTTTTAATTTATTTTATATTTTCTTCAATTTGATTTAATTTACTTCACCTAGGTTGACTTCCTGTCTGGCAGCCATGGCCGTGGATCCTTTCCTGTCCACTGTCGAGTCAGTTAGGGTCTCCGTGGTTTGGTCTTCAAGGTGACACCTGGAGCATCTTCGAACAGAGGCCACATCAGTGCTGGTCTCCTCTTGTCCTCCCTCTGGTCTAATGGCGGTGATAGTGGCTTCATTCCATGCAACAGGAAGTGGCGTCCTGGACTGCATGTGGAATCCAGACTGCTGTGTGGAGGAAGTAGTCTCCATTGGAGGTGTTCTGGGATCAGTGTGATGGTCTGGTGAGTCTGTCAGGTTTGATGCCGTTTCTGCTTCTGGATTTTCTCCCAATCGGTCACCGGATGCTTTGGCAGAGGTTTCAGTTCTAGCTTTGTCTCCATCTTCCTGTGTGGTGTTGTGGACTGCTTCCAGGTGTGCCGTACTTTCTGAGATGAAGTTAAGCATCTCTGGTGGGGAGCTAGACGGGATCTCAGTCCCAGAAGTTGTGGTCAGGTCTAAACTGAAGTCAGAAACTGTGAGGACCTCAACTGTCGGGGTCTCGGGTGTCGCAGACGTGATGAACGCCGCACCAGAGATCTCCTCACCTGTCCAGAAAACCAAATATTAAACTGCAGTTGCTCAGGAAAGCTAGTAAGGTCTGGAACAGCAATTCAGTTTCAAGAGATGGTGGACATCATGCAAAATGCAGTTCTAATGACTTACTTGAATCCGAAGGTGGTTGTGAAGAGGTGATTGCATTGGTTTCCGTGGTAACCAAGGAGTCAGTTGTTAGGATCTCCTCTCCAGATTCTGGATGCTCTTCAAGTGTGTTGTTTTTGTCCAAATTGGGTGACATGGTAGAGGAGGAACTCGAATCTTCAGCATGAGAGGACATCAAATTCACGTTTACGGTGCTAGTATCAGCTGTAGAAGTGTCTGAGGGACTGGTGAGGTTCTCTGGTCCAGATGTTGCCTTGATAATAAAGATCTCCAGACTGGCAGGAGAGGCTGGATGACTCTGCGGGTCAGACTGAGGATCAACTGAAGTCCAGGACTTGGTCTTCAGTGGGTCTTGTGTGACAGGATGGACCGTCTCAACCTCCTCACTAGCAGTGGCTGTTTCCACTGTGGAGAGAAGATGGCTGACGTGCTCTGTCTCAGTGGTGAGAGGAAATGGCGGAGGTTGAGTGGAGAAGTCGCCTGAAGGGAAGACATTGGAAGAAAAATAATCGCGTTACTACAGTAGCTGAAAAGAATTGAAAAGGTTTTTCTGTACTTCTGAAGCAGTAGACGTCATGACGGCTGTGAGCTTCGGGGAAGTCCGTCTTGTTGCCTGGCGCCTCCTCACAGCGCCCCCCGGGGGTGGCCATGGGGTGGCGCACGCTTCCGTCCTTCAGCCACCCGAAGCCACAGTGGCTCAGTCCATGTTTCTGGGCTGCGTACAGTTGGGCGAGGGTTGCTAGGTCTGCACCTTCACGCACACAGTGTGCCTTGGCCTCCGCAAAGGTCAAACCATGGGGGGCCAAACCATGAAACACCTCACCTGGTAGATATGCATTTGTAGAAATGTTTGTGATGGAAACTTATTTTCATATGAATGTGAAAAGTATCAAATCTAATACAGACCTGCGATGTGGCCCACGTAGCAGTAGACATCAAATAACTGTTCAGGTTTTAACGTTCCAAAGGTCCTCACTCCTGGAAGTCCTTCCATGACTCCCAAGCAGTCCTCCCTTGGTTTCTGAACCGCATATCTGACAAGAGGGACTGGTATCAAATGGTTTTCAAATAGGCTTATATAGATTTCCAGTTGGTTTTAAAATGACGTCAAACTGATTTGAAATGTTTCACAGAAATCAATTTGCTTTCGAACCAATTTTGAATTGGTTACAAGCATTTAAAATTGTTCTACATAGATTTAAAAAAAATCAATTTAAAATTGGTTTCAAATGGTTTTACCTGGATTCTGAACTGATTTCAAATTAGTCTTGAATAGATTTCAAATTCATTTCACACTCATTTTAAACTACCGGAACTTCAAATTGCCTTTACATAGATTCAAAATCATTTTAAATTGTTTTTTTCCTCCACTGATTTTACAGGGATTTTAAACTAGTTTCAGGTGGATTTTGAAATTGATTTCAAATTGGTGTTGCACAGACTTTAAATTTCCGTCCGTAAATTTAAAATTGGTTTGTTTTTCAATTTTAACTTTTTTCAAATCGCTCTATACTTATTTTTACTTCATATTCGTTTTACACAGATTTCAAATTAGCTTCACATGGGTTTCAATTTGGTTTCACATTTTAAAGTGATTCCAATTGCTTTTACACCAAAACTTGAAACCGGTTTAGTTTTTTTCATTTCATACTCTTTCCAAATTGGTTTCACAGAAATTTCAAATTGGTTCAACGCTATTTTAAAGTGGTTTCCAAATGATTTAAAACAAGTTTTGAACTGATTTCAAACAGATTTCAACCTGGTTTCTGTTGGTTTTGTCTCATCCTTACCTAACCGAGCGGTCCGAGAGCCAGCCTGCGTGGCAGTTCTCGTATCCGCTGTGGTAGGCCGCCGCTAGTTGTTCTGGCATCGCCATTTCGGACCCGATCTTCACACAAGCCTCACGGGCCTGCTCAAAGGTGAAGGCATGGGGGCTTCTTAACGGATCCCCGTGATGGAACACCAAGCCTGCGTGGACGTTGACTGGATTATTCTCAGTAGTTTATTTTATTTTAGTGTGTCTATTTAGCTTGTTACCTTTGACTTGGACCTGCGTGACATCATGGTCATGGTCGGGTCCCTGCTGCACATGGCACCGGTACTCGCCGGCGTCACCGTACCGCAGCCCCTCCAGCCGGAGCGTCAGGTCAGCAGGGGAGATGGCGTAACGCGGCAGCTGGGCTCGGCTCTGGTAGGCCTCGCTCACCTGCACGCTGTCGCCAAGCGCCACCAGGATCTCCGTCTCCTTATTGTCGTCCTGGCCTACCAGACTCCACCTGACGCGAGGCAGAAAGAGGGCGGCACGCCGGCCATTGGTGTGCGGGGCGGGTGGTGGACGGGCCAGAGACACCAGACACGGCAATGTCAGCGTGCTGCCCAGCTCGCCTGTGGTGTTTCGGCCGGACGTGATGGTTACATGTAGGAGGTTTGCGTCATCTGCAAGGAAAGGCATGTTAGTTTTTGCACTGCAGGTCTTTGTGCAAGGTGGTGGTTATCATTAATAACTGGTGGAAGGGGATATTGCAATAATGATGTGACAGTATACAGCCAACGCGTACACAATTGTTACTGGACTTTTTTGACTATATGTATTATTCTTAGTGTTTTTTTTGTTTTGTTTTTTTAAGTTGGTTGTTATCATTGATAACTCCAAAGAGGAGTGATTGCACTTTTTACATTAGATTACATTACACCAAGTGACGGAGCATGCTGTGATTTTTTTTTGGACTCTGTGGATTATTTTCAATCACTCTATTTCTATTGTGTAAGGTGGCTGTTATCATGAATTACTGGCAAGAGGATCAATCACATTAATGATGTGACAGTACATTCCAGTGCATGACTGGGCTACTGTTGGCTTTTTGGTCTCTGTGGATTATTTGTCGTCATTCTGTTTAGTTTCTATGGTGCAAGGTGGGGCCACTGGAAAGTGACTTGATCATATTAATGATGTGACACTTTTTTTTTTACTCTTTGGATTATTTCTAGCTGCTCTGTTTATTACTGTGGAATTTTAATTTTATTTTTTGACTATGCAGATTATTTGTAGTCATCTTTTGCGTTATCATGAGCAATTGTCAAAAAGGGTATTCACATTAAAATGTACAAAGCCAACTGAGCGTGATGTGGACTTTTTTGACTCTGTGGATTGATTCCGTCCCGTTATGTCATTCTACCTGGATGGTGCAAGGTGGGGCCGTCGTGAATAACTGGAAAGTGACTTGATCATATTAATGATGTGACACTTTTTTTTTTTTTTTTACTCTTTGGATTATTTCTAGCTGCTCTGTTTATTACTGTGGAATTTTTATTTTATTTTTTGACTATGCAGATTATTTGTAGTCATCTTTTGCGTTATCATATTTAGCAATTGTCAAAAAAGGGTATTCACATTCAAATGTACAACGCCAACTGAGCGTGATGTGGCCTTTTTTGACTCTGGATTGATTCCATCCCGTTATGTCATTCTACCTGGATGGTGCAAGGTGGGGCCGTCATGAATAACTGGAAAGTGACTTGATCATATTAATGATGTGACTTTTTTTTTTTTTTACTCTTTGGATTATTTCTAGCTGCTCTGTTTATTACTGTGGAATTTTTATTTTATTTTTTGACTATGCAGATTATTTGTAGTCATCTTTTGCGTTATCATATTTAGCAATTGACAAAAAAGGGTATTCACATTAAAATGTACAACGCCAACTGAGCGTGATGTGGCCTTTTTTGACTCTGGATTGATTCCATCCCGTTATGTCATTCTACCTGGATGGTGCAAGGTGGGGCCGTCATGAATAACTGGAAAGTGACTTGATCATATTAATGATGTGACTTTTTTTTTTTTTTACTCTTTGGATTATTTCTAGCTGCTCTGTTTATTACTGTGGAATGTTTATTTCATTTTTTGACTATGCAGATTATTTGTAGTCATCTTTTGCGTTATCATATTTAGCAATTGTCAAAAAAGGGTATTCACATTAAAATGTACAACGCCAACTGAGCGTGATGTGGCCTTTTTTGACTCTGTGGATTGATTCCGTCCCGTTATGTCATTCTACCTGGATGGTGCTGGGCGTTCGAGGACAATGGAAAAACAAGCAGAGCAAGGGCTGCCAACATGGCGGAGAGATGCACCCGTCTGAAAACAACAGCACAATAACAAGATTATAAGTTATTTATTGTATTGTTGCATATTTGTTACATTGTTTTGATGTTATCCAATATTTTATACGTTCCCTGACATTAACTGGCAATGTAATATATTAAGTCACAAACACCAACTATCCACTGCTACAAATCTTTCTTTAAAACGTTGCATGTACATGTTCCCTTGTAGTTTAGTGCAGCAGCTCGAGTGTGCGATGAATTCTAATTGGTCGTAAAAGTTCTCAGGAGACGTGAACCGAAGAGTCGACCCAACTGACTAAACTAAATTTACTGCCCTTTAGTTCTCTTAACTCTAGGATTATCCCAGAATACTTCCTGTCAAGGAACGTTTTCCCACAAGTCCACCCCCCCCCCCCCCCCTCCAGTTTATTCTCCTGGCCTGAAAGAAGCTCAACTTGTTCTTTGTGCTTTTGTGCACAGTAACACATTCATGAGTTCCGTTTTTTTTAAACCTTCACCACTGCATTGATTTACTGTATTAAAATCCTATTCCCAGAAGCATAATCGTCTTTATATATATACTTACTTGCTGGATTATCCTTTGATTATCATAATCAGCTCTTTCTACTACAGTAAATGTGTCCAAATGCATTAATTCAGATACTGAGTAACACAATCAAGAAGACAGGTGCTCTAATTATTAAAGCACCTGTCTTCTTACTGTAATTATACGCACAGTTCTTAACAAATGTATTAGAAATTCATGTTTGTCTTACGATTCGTGTTTTATTTGCTAAAAATAAATTACCAGTGTTAAACTGTCATACTTTAAATTCCTTAGCTGTTTTTGCTGTAAAATATACCATCATATGTATAATATATTTTGTTCTTTTGGACAGCCCACACAATAGTTCTAAACAGCTCCAGACCACTTGGTGGCAGTAGTGTACCTATCAAATAGTTGCGATACAACCAATAAACAAGACATACAGTATCTTTAAAAACATAATCATGTAAATATAGCTAAATATACAACTTTTGTAAAAGTCTGTTTCTATTTTTGACGCAACAAAGGGTGCAAAATGAGGCCGAGTGGTCGCAGAAAGGTTGCATCCAGGCAACATGGAGGCACGCACAAACATCACAGCAGGCTCAATAGACTTTTTTTTTGTCCCAAAGAAAAGTCCCAAAGAAAAGAGAACCCAAAAAACAATCACGCTGCCAGGAACTGTCATGTGAGGACGAAAGGGGTGGAAAAAAAAAAGAATATTTACGACTTCACTTGTACAGTTAAGAATTACAAGCTGTCCAAGAGCCATCTAGCCAACTAGTTAGCATTATTAGCATGTGGGAACATCACCTTGGGTCCAGTAATTTGTTCATTTGTTGATGTGACTAAAACAAAAACATGTTAACAACTATTAATACTGCAGTGTGTAAAACATTTTTGGTTAAAAAATATATATATATGAAAGAAAATAATCACCCAAGCCACTGCTAGAGGAGATGACTCACTGCTGATTAAGGTCTTGTTGATTTGTTTCAGTATTTTATCTTTTATATTTGGTGTCGACCGGTGACACTCCTACGCTGGCGCACCAAAAAAAATCACCTGTCGGAAATAATAATTCATAAAATGTACTGTAGTTCAGTGATCCTCAAAATTTTAACGGTACTAATTACTAAAGATGTTTCATGAACTGACAACCCATTCAGACTATCTGTGTATCCCGGTACCGAATCGGTGGTTGGCGACCGTTGTTATACTTATACATTATACATACATGTTATACATTTCCATTCCTTATTTTTTAAATAAATCTGAAGATGATACACATACAAAAAAAATGTACTCACTATATAAATTCTATTTTCGTCAGTTGCATCACTGACAATGTTTGATTTATTTTGGACATTTTTAAAACATTCTTTTGAACTCTTTCACTGCCATTGACGGCTATACCCGTCAAAAATTCATTTGAACTATTTCTATTTAACATTTTTTTCCACTTTTACTAACAAGAGTATGAAAACCTAGATTTTTTTTATTGTACATTTAGAACAGATATCAAATTTATGATTAATCGTTAGTTAACTAGTGACGTCATGTGATTAGTTACAATTAAAAAATTTAATTGCCTGACGACCCTAAATTAAATTTAAAAAAGGGGGGGCAGACGATCATTTTTTTTTAATCGTAATTAATCGCATAACTTCAATAGTTGACTCACGATTAATCACAAATTTTATATCTGTTATAAATGTACAATAAAATTTGTTTTCTAGGTTTTCATAAAAAATTTAATGAAATGAAAAAAATGTTGAACTAATAGAAATAGTTCACATGAATTTTTGACGTCTATAGTCATCAATGGCAGTGAATGAGTTAATGACCATCTCTGAATATAACCAATAGCATAAGAGAAGGGATAAATCAATGAATGAAAACAAATGAATCCTAATATAATAATGACACTCATAGTACAGTACTTACATACTATTCCAATACAACTTCTACACATGTTCACGCATCTTAAGAACTATCATGTCAAATGGTACTCACTTCATCCTGTTCAGGTGCAGCTCCAGGTCCAGAGGCAAAGAAATGGGGGGGAGGTTGGTTATGTCTACCCAGACAGCTCCGGCGAGAGGAGATAAAGGACAGAAGGAGGTGGGGTGGGCAGGGATGAGGGCAGCCAGGACCACTAAAACTCCTCACCCACCCCACCTCCAGCTTTACATCATCCCTGCCTGACTGCATGCCTGGAACAATGCCACCACTGCTGCCTTACGGGAAAACACGGGGAGATCAACTATGGTAATCTGTTTGCAGCACTTCAAAGTATTGGGAGAGGTCAAAGAAAAGGTTGAGATTGGACAGAAGTATTGGGACATCGGCATGAAGTTATATGTAAAGTTCAGAAAAAAGTATTGGGGGGGGGTAAAAGGTGGAAAGTGAAGAAAAAGTGGAGTAAGGCCAAAGGTATTGTGACACCAAAAGGAAATTTTAAATTAATTAACATTTATACACCTATACAGGAAATAAAATGCGGAGTTTGGACTGAACTGAAGTATTAGAAGTTTGAACAAAAATATTGGGACAACTGCAGAAAGTCAAAGGTAGCGTAATCAGTCCGAGTGGCCCACACTTAAATTACTAAATTAATTGCATTCTGGGAGTAGATTAAAAACAAGCAAACCAGCATCACGACATGTTTTGTCCCGAGGGCTAACAATGTGCAACATGAACAAATTCCTGTGTGAGGTTAATAAAAAGCGAATTAGCTGTTAATACTGGGCTATGCACCTCATGTGGCTACTGTTCTTGCTCTCAATAAATTAACCCAACAGGAATCCATATTGTATTTAAATCAAGTATTCTCAGTGAATGCAGCAGGCAAGCGCTTAATCTGCTTTACTTTCCTAATGTGGAGGAAAGCGTTCAAGAAAGAACAATTTCTGAAAAGGTTGAATAAGGACATTAAAAGGACAAAACAGATTCATTGCTCTTGAGACATTTTACTAATAAAATATGTTGTCCATGTGTACAGTAAAGCTCAGTGAGAACAGTCAGTCTTTTTACTCAAGTGGAATTCCACCTTGAGCATAACATGACATCCACAGCAACAAGAGAATGACTTCAAGAGTTGGAATAGCCAGGTATAAAGCCCGGACCTAAACCCAAGTGAACGTATGTGGGGTGATATGCACAAGCAGTGTCGTTACAACATGGCAATTTGTTATGTGACACCCGTGCAAGGAAGATTGTTCAAATTGAGCGATGCCATATTAATGAACTCACATACTAAAACACTGAGTAATTTTAATGTAATTATATTTAGTTATTGGTGAATTTCTCTTATACTTGTACAACAGGAAGTCAAGTAAAAAAATGTTCTTTACACTAATATGTTCTATGGAGCCATACTTGTCTAAACACGGAATTCTTAGTAATATTGTGTTTGTGGAATATTAATTAAGCAACAAAATCCGCCCATTTTTATCCATCCCGGGTGGCGGCCATTTTGCCACTTGCTGTCCACTATAAATGACATCATAGCGCCTGAGGCAGGGCTCCCCAATTCCGGTCCTCAAGGGCCGGAGTCCTGCAGGTTTTAGATGTTTACGCTCACTAACACACCTGATTCATATAATCAGCTCAGGTGTGTTGGTAGGCGGCAACATCTAACACCTGCAAGACTCCGGCCCTCGAGGACGGGAATTGGGGAACCCTGGCCTAAGGGCTCAGCTTGCGAACGACACATGAGCAAACCCAGAAAACCGGATGAACCATGATTGGTCATTATCTGAGCCCTTGGCAATATGATGTCATTTTCAGTCGACAATAAGTGACAAAATGGCCGCCCCGAAGTGGTTAAAAATGTATGTATTTTTTTGCGTAATTAAAATACAAAACCTGCTATAGTAAAACATTAAAAAATAATATAAACATTAAGAACGTTTAACAACATGGATTAAACAAAGTTATTTCCCCAATGTAGAAATAAAAGAGGTCATAATTCCAGTGTGATCTGAAAGATGCATCGATGGGTGTGCAGTCACACATTAATCCATATTATTCATTTATTATTATTATTTTTAGGAAGACACCTCTGCCTTCCTAGTGAGTTCACACTAAGTTATACTTATTGATCACCTTCAGTCAAACTGGCGGCAGCGGTTCGAGCAGGAAGTGAGTGGGTGGGGCCTGTAGAAAGAGCCAATCAGCTGCTACTCCTACTTTGGCTTTTCCGACACCAACTTCTTCTCCCACTCGTCTTCAACCAGCTTGTATAGCTCCATGGTGGCGCGAGCATCTTCTACTGAGGAGTGGCCGCGGCGCCCCGTCTAAGGGCGCAAGGATCGGTTGCTGCGATCAGTCAATTGTTTTTTTAATTGCTCGATCGGTGTGTGATTCCAACCTGGATGTCGCGATTGAAGATGGCCTTGGTAAGTCTCTTGAGTGAAGCGCACCCCTTCTCCTCAAAGCCGGCCCGCTGGTTGAGCAGCGGGATACGCGACGTGTCCCGGGTCAAGGCGGCCGGGTGCGTATACTGCAGCACGCGGAAGTCGTTGTGGACAGCGTGGCCGATCACCACTTTGCCCGCCAGAAGCTTCAGGATCTATCATGTTAAACATTGAAATTACAGTATGTATTGCTATCATGTTTATTTTTACTACATTTTTGTTCAATTCAGTGGTTTACTTACATCTTGATACACTTTGCAGCTATGCAAAGAAAAAAAAGAGTTTCGACAAAAGTATTGGGACTGCTACACAAAGTGAAAAGAAAAGGGGGAAAACCTACAGGAAGTGAAAATTATGGAGGTTGGACAAAAGTATTGGGACACCTGTGAAGGAAGTAACGCAAAAAAAAATTATGGAGTTTGGACAAAAGCATTGGGACAAGTCCCGGAAGTCAATATTGAACAAAATGTTGAGTTTTTGACATAACTATTGGGAGACTTAAAGGTCCTAAAAGTAGGGAGGAAAAGTGACGTTTCAAACAGAAGATTTGATACAGTAACATGAAGTTAATAGTAAGAAAGAGAAAAAACATCTGGTGTTTGCACAAAAGTATTAGGACACCAAGAAAAAGTGAACACTGAAGAAAAATGTGGATTTTTGGCATATTGAAAAAACGCAAAAGAAGTGGAAAACGAAGTTTGGAAAAATGTGTTGGGAAACCTACAAAGAGTGAAAATGTGAACTTTGGATAAAAGTATTGGGGCATCTACAGAATTACCTGTGGATAATATCCAGCATTATTTGCAACAAAGACATTGGGGCACGCACACAAAGTAAAAATATGGAGTTCAGACAAAAGAACTGGGACACCTTATGACTTTGTAATAAATTTTGCATTATCTGTGTCAAAAATGATTCTGTTGTGAAAAAGGATAAATTAATCAATCAATCAATCATTGAGGAAATGGCGCTCCCTCACCTCCTTCCTGGCCTGGTTGAAGTGTGTGGCATTCGTGAGATCACTGGCGCGGATGCCACTCCAGCGCGTGCGGTAGTCGGTGACAGGCACTGAGGGCTTAATGAATTTGTCATACACCAAGTCGCCCTCGTAGGACACAATGCTGCAACGTGCCAGCTGGCTGATGCTTCCCTTGGGACCCGTGCCCACCATCTCGCAGTCCATGGCGAGGTACTTGCTGGGCAGTCTGGATGGTGGGCACCCGACCATTGGGATTGGTTTACTTTTTTGCTTTGGTGTTTTGGTGTTGGCGTTCATCACGGTGAAAGAAGGCTGCTGGTGAGAGGAAGACGAAGGCTTGTTGGAGCTCCCTGCATGAGGTAAACCCTGGTTTGGTGTGGCAACATTACAGGATGGACCCTGAGTGGAAATGACGCTTCGCTCTGACGTTTGCGTTAACTTCTTCCTTTTGTGTTCCTTGAATGTAACTGCCACATTGTGTTGTTTTTTCTTGTTAGGATGCATCATCTTTGCTCCCACTGACGAAGAGTCTCCAGGAATGTACACGTTCAACATGATGTCTGACATCTTGACAGCCTTGGTCGGATCACTACCACTCTGGCTAGAAACAGTTTAGAGGATATTAGCTTTGACAAAAAGAAGTGTAAAAAAAAAATGCATTTAACATTCCGTATTTCATCCCATTTCGCCCATAAAAATATAGTTAACTTTTCAGCATTCGCAAAGTCGCTGAATCCAATGTGAATGTTGAAGTGAATTGAAAGGTCGAAAGTGATTTGAGGAGCTTTCATTTTGACAAAAGCCGGACTTTGTCACCGTCTTGTGAACATTTATAGGGAAATATAACATTTTGGAGGGCACCAGGAAGGACTGAGAGCTGCCTTTCATTCATGCCCCTAAATTTCACCATTGCAAGAAATATGCTCTATGCATGTCTAGTCTTGGTACCTCTGAACTGTGTGTGTTTGGTGTGGGGGGAGTATATGTCGCCATTAAAATTATATTATTGACATATTCTTTCCCAGCCTTTTCTTATATTAACAAATGCTTGAAACTCGGCGTATCCTTTAAAAACATTGTTAAGAAGAACAACTTGAGGTTTTGACGTCGACTAGCAGCATGGTGAAGCTAACCGATGTACTACTACCCTCATTAAAAGAATATCAATCGTTGCATACGGCACAGACGTGTAATATATTTGACATCATCTTAACATTTTGTTGGGCATAAATAAAATACCGCTTTCGATTGTGTTTTTACTAATTACTGAGGAAAGAATAAAAAACAGACCTGTAGCATACTGTGGAAACCGGTGCTCTGGACAAACGACAAACATCCACTTCCGGGTCGTGTTACCTTCAGGGAAAACAATTTGTTTAGATTTGTAAAATAATTTCGAGATCTGTAAATTAATTTTGATATAACTATCATTGGACACACTACCAATTTACACTAATACAAAAAAAACTTCCATAATCACAATGTATGTTTTGTTTGTATTGAGTCTCCCTTTTGTTGTACCTTTACACGCTAAGCCTTTCAAATTTTTCGGAAGATTGTGAACGCAACAGTGTTCATTTGGAAAGTTAGCTTGGCAACTAGCGACTAAAATCACACCAAAATCCGCGTGATTACCATTAGTTTGATTACTCGCTATAATATTTCAAAGATGTATGCGAATACAATACGAGACGCGTGGGTTTACGTCCCAAACATTTTAATTAAACAATAATAATTTAATAATAATTGTAATTCTTTAATAACAACTCCAAGCGTGGCTCGTGTGTAGTTAGCAATGCATTTCGCTTGCTTCGGACTCGTATGTTGACGGAAGCAGCAACAATGAGACAAAATGTGGGAAAGTTCAAATAGTCTTTCTGCAGAGGACCAGAAAGAGCTGGCCAAAAGAATCACTTCCTTTCTGTCACAGTATAGATACTTGTCAGAGTCATACATCATTGTGAGTAACATTTGTCTTAACTGTATGTGTGTGTGTATATATATATATATATATATATATATATATATATATATATATATAGTAACTCTTCAAATTGGCTACATTTTGCTTTTATTTAAAAAAGGAGTTCTTCACTGAAGATTTGTGGCACAAATTGCCTGTCAGATGGCAGTCTGTTCTGCAGGATCTGTCCTATCCTCAGGTAGCAGAGCTGCTTCTGCTGGATGCTGGACATGGACACAGAAGGTACGCCCACACTCTCATCCATAAAGTAGCTTTAGTTGACTTTTACCTCACAGTCCATGGCTGCTAATGTTCACAAAGAGACAAATGAGGACTGTGTAATGCATGAGATGTGAGCAAATAACAGGAACTAGAGCAATTCGTTGGAATTTTGAGTTAGAAAAAGCTATTTGATAAGCAAAAAAAAAAATAGAATATACATTTTAACAAAAATCCTCCAAGGGTAACACATACTTTTATGGATCAATGCTGTGCATCTGTCTGTATTCATAAAATGCTCCAATACCATACATGTCTTCTTCAGGTATTCATGCGTGTGGCCGCTGTCCCTCTTGGCTTTCCGGGCTGCCGCTCACTCCCTCGCCTTTCCCAGAAGTTCCTGGCAGTCACGAACCTGCGCCAACAATCCCGCCAAACCCAAAGAGTTTCAGGAGAACCCGAACCAGAGCTCGCTGCTGGCGCATGCCTTCCGCAAGCACGTCAAACCCAAGAAGCAGCACGAGATCCGCGAGCTGGGCACGGTACTCAAAACCTGTCAATGATTGCAAGCAGGATTTCAAACGTGGTAAAATTAATTTATGTTATTTTATTGCATTTCAGTTGGTTAAACAACTTTGTGAGCGGACTGAGTGCAACCTTGTCGTGGATGTTGGTTCTGGACAGGTAGCGTGACTTTTTTTTTTTTTTAAAGAACACTTCATATACCTAATAAAATATATAAAATCCTGCCATTTAAATCAACATTCTTCCTACTCTGACAACAGGGTCACCTGACTCGCTATTTGTCGTTTGGGCTTGGCTTGTCAGTGACGGCCATCGAGGCTGACCCCACCCTGGTTGCCACAGCGACCAAGTTTGATGGACAGCTGTTGTGTGCTTTGGAGAAAGAGCGGCGGAAGAAACAGGTCATTAAAATAAAAAATGACATAGATACTGACTATATTATATACTGCTAATTTTATTTGAAATAAAATGTTGTTACAATTTAATTTAAATCTAAAATGCAATTAAAAATAAATAGTAAAATCCATACAATATCATGCACTACTAAATTAAGTCAAGTAACTTGGAATGCTAAATGTTGTGTCCTTCTTTATTCTAATCAGAAGTGTTCCTCTGAGCCGCCACCAACAGAGACGTGTCCTCGCCATGTGACAGGCTGGGTGGACCCCAAGGCATCCTGGGAGGTCTTCATCCAGCAGCTGGGCACAGACCACTCTTATGGCGAAGGGCCGATTACTCCTTGCAAAAAGAGACTCCGGTGCCCTGAGCGCACCCCCGAGACGGAGGCCTTTGAGGGGCGTGACATGGTCCTCACTGGTCTGCATGCGTGCGGGGACCTCAGCCCCACCCTCCTTCGCCATTTTGTCAAATGTCCTCACATACGCGCCATCACCTCCGTGGCGTGCTGCTACATGAAGCTCACCACCAAAGAGCAGCCCGCCCCTGCAGGCGTGCTCGAACCCCCCGATACGTCGCAGTCAGATCCCGAGCCCCTTGTTCGGGACTTTGGCTACCCGATGAGCATGCACGTACGGGGGCTGCCGGGACACCAGCTGTCCTACAAGGCGCGGGAGGCGGCCTGTCACGCCATGGAGGACTACGTGGAGAGGCTGCGTGAAGAGAGCGCGCTCCTGAGGACGCATTGCTACCGCGCCGCGCTGGAGGTCTTCATCACGGACAGCAGGCCGGATCTGCGCAGGGCTGGAATACAGACGGTGAAGAAAGCCCATTTGCTGACCTTCAATGAGTGAGTCAACCAAATATCTACCAGCGCACACATTTGGTACTCCTGCTACATGCAGTATAATCAGATTGAAATGGACAAATCTACAAACCCAAAAACATGTTACGTTCAGTGAAGAATCTAAATTGCTTTAAATTATACACTAATAATTTTAATTTGAAAGTTGAAAGTTAGTTGAATTTTCAAATCAAACTACAAAATAAAAAAATACTGACACTACCAGTTTTGTTTTAATTTAAAAAAAATATTAAAAACTTAAAAAATACAGATCATATATTATTTTTAATTTATTTGAAAAAATAATTTAAGCCCCTCTTTTTTCTATATTATACATTTCTAGAAATGTAAACAATTATATAAAACCCTAAGGAAGAGTGACCAATATTATGCACTAATATTTTTAATATAATTAAAATAAAAAAAATACAAAGAAAATACTGACCATAATATGCAACAAAATCTTTTAATTTAACACACATATTTATTTAAGGAAGAATATTGAATATTGTTATTTATTCATTTATTTATTTAACCTGATGTTTTACCTCAATGCTGCATCTCAGGTACGCCCGCTTGGGCCTGGCCCGGCTGGGCCTGCCCCCATCCCTACCTTTGGAAGAGGGGCGTTTGGAGGCCATGCTGGCGCAGCAGGGCCGGGTGGTCGTCTTCTTCAGCCTGGCGTTGCTGCTGGCTCCCGTGGTGGAGACGATGGTGCTGCTGGACCGCATCATCTATTTGCAGGAGAATGGTGAGCCGCGGGCTGCCTAACCGGGTCTGTGGGCAATCAAGTTCCGACTAATTGTACCGTCTCCACAGGTGTGCACAGTCAGCTGATTCCTCTTTTCGACCCAAACTTTTCTCCGAGGAATTTTGTACTGGTGGCTCAGAAGACTCCGGAATAAAAGCCTTCAAAGGATTGTACAGTATGGAGACTTCAGGCTAAGGTGATTTTAGCCTCACTTTTTGGAAGTTTTTAACCAACAAAATATTGTGTGATGTTTTTTTGTTTACTTGCAATGTATTAACAATAAATCACACAGACAGAAAACTTTATGTGGTTCAATACAAAATGCCATTAATGGATTAAAGTAACAGAAATTCATTTTTCATGGCCACACTGTTGCTAGGCCGACTTCAAGTAGAGACTGCAATCCCCACCCCCACTGTATTTATTTATTTTTTGCTGTTATTGGACAACTCCAGACCCCCACCTTTAGGCCCCAAATACAAACACACAATGTCAAGTAGATGTTGCAAGCAGGTTGAAGTCCACCAACAGAAAAGCTGTGTTCTGATGTTGAACAACATTCGAGTAGACTTTCAGAAACGACCATGTTGCGTTTTTTCCTGCTGGCGTTGGTTCTTCTGCCGTCTCCCCGTGGGGCGTTGGGTTCCACATGCCGGCCGGTGACCGCCTCCTTCTGCCGAAACGTGGGCTACAGCACCAGTCGGCACCCGACCGGAGTTCAAGGTTTTAACGTGCAGCAGCTAAGTCAGATCGTGGAGACGGCTTGCTCAACAAACGCCGCCATGCTCTTGTGCCGCGTGGCCTTCCCAGAATGCTCGAACGATGACGCCCGTGTGAAGCCGTGCAAGGCTGTGTGCCACAAGGTGAAGAGCGAGTGCGATGCCGCTCTTAAAGCGAAGCGCCTGACCTGGCCCAGCAAGTTGCAGTGTGACGCCTTGCCTGAATACAACTGTGTGCAGGTCAGTCGGGCAAATACTTGTGTTTACTTTCTCATGTGGTCCGTTATGATAGACTTTCTTTCCAGGAGGGTGCAACTGAATGCAAACAAACCAAAATGGCCGACTTCCTGTTTAATTTCAGGCAAAGGTCCTTGAGACATTTTGTCTGGCCATTTGACGTTGATCATTAAAACTGGTGTTGGGGGCTGTTTTTCGTTGTTACTTTCAAAGGGTGTGACTGAATGCAAAATGGCTGCTTCAAACCAAAATGGCCAACTTCCTGTTTAATTTCAGGCAAAGGTCCTTGAGACATTTTGTCTGGCCATTTGACGTTGATCATTAAAACTGGTGTTGGGGGCTGTTTTTCGTTGTTACTTTCAAAGGGTGTGACTGAATGCAAAATGGCTGCTTCAAACCAAAATGGCAGACTTCCTGTTCTATTTCAGGCATGGGTCCTTGAGAGTTTTTGTGTGTATTATCATAATAGACAAGTACGCCCAATTTCACGTCGATCGGTAAAACTGGTGTTAGCGGGTTTTCTTTCTTTTTTTACTTTCATGGAGGGGGTTCGACTGAATCTAAAATGGCTGCTTCAAATCAAAATGGCCGACTTCCTGTTCAATTTAGGGCACGTCTCCTTTAGAGTCCACCCAATCTCAAATCGACTGATCAAACTAGTACCAGGGACCATTTTGTTTCTATTTTTCACCAAGAGTGCTATTGACGGAATTTAAGATAGTCAGCAGTCCAAATGATGTTTGCATGCTTTCAGGCTCAACAACAACCACCACGACCACCATCCACTCATGCTGCTGATCCATCCACAGCATGTCAGACCATTACAATCCCCCTATGCAAAGATCTCCGATACAGCCAGACGATCATGCCCAACGCTTTAGGCCACACCACGCAGGATGAAGCGGGCCTGGAGGCGCACCAGTTCTACCCGCTGGTCAAGATACAGTGCTCGCCACAGCTCAAGCCCTTCCTGTGCTCCGTCTACGTTCCGGAATGCAGGGCGGGGCATTCTCGATCTCCATGCAGAACTCAGTGCGAGCAGGCCCGCTCAGGATGTGAAAGCTTGATGAAGGCGTTTGGCTTCAACTGGCCGGAAAGGCTGAATTGTGAAAATTTTTCCATGTATTCCTGTGAGCAGGTAAGGAGAAGCATGTTTGTCACAAGCACCTCTGACACACACAAAGGGTTTGGGTAACAGATGAGATGCCATCTAGCCACCTTTGCTTTTTGTTTTTAGCCATATATATAGGCATTCAAAATTTAAAGTTAAGCACCTTCAGTGTAGTAGCACATTGTGCCACTACATCAATGGAGTCAAAGTCTGGTCCTCGAGGGCCTGGGTCCTGCATGTTGTAGAAGTTTCCCACGTTCAACACAGCTGATTCATATTTAAGCTCATCAGCAAGCTCTGCAGGAGCCTGACAATTATCCCGATCATTGAATCAGGTGTGTTGGAGTAGAGAAACATCGAAAACATGCAGGACTATATATATATATACTGTATATATATATATATATGTATATATATATACATATATATATATATATATATATATATATATATATATATATATATATGTGTATATATATACATATATACTGTATATATATATATATATATATATATATGTATATATATATATATATATATATATATATATATATATATATATATATATATATGTGTATATATATATATATATATATGTGTATATATATACATATATATATATATATATATATAATGGCAGATTTTCACCTATCACGGCGATAAATAAGGTTTCACTAAATTGAGTTATGAGTTATTTATTTGGGTGACATAAAACAAACGGGAATTAAACATTTGATTGTGTATAAAAATACCAAAATGTTCCAACTAAGCCTGGTGTGTCAAACATACGGCCCGCGGGCCAGAACCGGCCCGTCAGGGGAGGGGGTTCAATGTGGCCCGTGAGAACAGAACACAAACTGCAGTTTTCATGAAAATTAACTGTTGTTGCTAATTTTGTCCACTGCAGGGTGCATTGACGACCACTTAAATTACTTTGTCAAATTTGACTTACTAACTGATCTGGCTCCATATTGGTGCGGCCCTCTTTAGATCAAATTTGGGTTTAAGTGGCCCCTATGAGTTTGACACCCTTGAACTAAGCCATGTTTTATCCTCCAAGGAAAATCTGCTAGCTTAATGCTAATAGTTCATGTGAAGCACCATAAACTGGCTAATGGAAATTATCATAGATTTTACAGTAATGATATACTGTACTTTCAAACAACTGCTAAGTTAACACACTTGGTGCAGCAACACATGCAAACACATTCTCAATAAAGTGAGTATATGAATGTCTCCATTCAGGATCCCGACAGCATTTCTGAGACGACGACATCAGGAACATGCGAGAGCATCACGGAGCCTCTCTGCAAAGATCTCCCATACACGGAGACCGTCATGCCCAATATCCTGGGCCACAAGACGCAGCAGGACGTCGGCCTGCAGGTCAACGCTTACTACACGCTGGTCAACATTGCGTGCTCGCCCCATCTCAAGACTTTCCTGTGCTCCGTCCTAACCCCCGAGTGCAAGGCGGGAAAAGCTCGGCTGCCCTGCAGGACCTTGTGCGAGCTGGTCCGCTCCAATTGCGAGCCACTGCTCAGGGAATTTGGCTACACTTGGCCCGAGTCGCTCAAGTGCGATGCTTTCACCACTGCGTCATGCCAGCACGTAAGAATCAGAAGTTTAGCGACATTTTTTTTTTTCTTAACTCATTCACTGCCATTAACGGCTATAGACGTCAAAAAAACATTTGAACTATTTCTATTAGTTTAACATTTTTTCCCACTTTTGTTAACAAGAATATGAAAACTTAAGGAAAAAATATTGTACATTTAGACCAGATATAAAATTTGTGGTTAATCGTGAGTTAACTATTGAAGTCATGTGATTAATTACAATTAAAAAAATGAATCGCCTGACGCCCTAATTTTTTTCAAAAAAAGAAAAGATTATTAAAAATTAGGTCGTCAGGCGATTAAAAGTTTTAATTGTAATTAATCGCATGACTTCAATAGTTAACTCATGATTAATCACAAATTTTATATCTGTTCTAAATGTACAATAAAAACCCTTTTCTAGGTTTTCATACTCTTGTTAACAAAAGTGGAAAAATGTTAAACTAATAGAAACAGTTCAAATGAATTTTTGACGTCTAAAGCCGTCAACGGCAGCGAATGAGTTAAAAAATAAAAAGCTAAACAGGGATTTCTTTCTAAATGCTTTCAATAAACGAGAGCATATACAGCACAGAACATGTGAATGCTATATTTTGTACGTTCTATGCAGTTTGGAGTGGGCGAGGGCGGCGCCATTTGCGAGCCTCTCACCATCCCCATGTGCCAAGGCCTGTCCTATAACCGGACCCTGATGCCCAACCAGCTGG
This sequence comes from Vanacampus margaritifer, assembly GCF_051991255.1. Classification (NCBI taxonomy): domain Eukaryota; kingdom Metazoa; phylum Chordata; class Actinopteri; order Syngnathiformes; family Syngnathidae; genus Vanacampus; species Vanacampus margaritifer. The sequence goes on along the minus strand of NC_135440.1, from coordinate 20,805,159 downwards.
GCCACGCCAGCCAGCGTGACGCCGCCGCCAAGATGTCCTTCTTCCACTCCATCGCGAAGACCACCTGCTCGGCCGACATCCGCCCATTCCTGTGCGCCGCCTACGCCCCGCAGTGCTCGTACGGCCAGGTCCGCCGCCCCTGCCGCAGCTTCTGCCAGAAGGCCTATGACAGCTGCGATGCGCGCTTAGGACGTTACGGCGTCTCCTGGCCCCAAGAGCTGCGTTGCGACGGCTTCCCGCAGGATTCCTGTGTCACCGTATGTACAATATATGGAGTCATATTTATACAGTGGTACCCAGACTTAAGAGTGCTCCTACTTGGTTACAAGTTTTGTGATTAAATGCTAACCTTCACCAAGAAACTCCATAGATGGGCTAATGAAACTGCCATTAATATTGCAGTAGCTAGAAACCTTTAAATAAGTACAAGACTAATATTACTTAAGCTTAATGCAGTCTACATTATGTGTTTATGCTTGTCTACTGCACCCTAGTGGCCAAGGTGCACAATGCTTATTGAATTATCGCATGAAATTGATTCAAGGACTCTTACATTCTGTTGAATTGAATAATATTGATAATTAATCATTGTTTAATTTCTCCTTGCAGCACTATAATGAGCAAAATGTTTTTTTCAAACTACAAGAGCCGATTGATGTGGTTTACACAAAATTCTAAGTTAATACAGGACCAGGTTATGTTTATGTTATGATTTATAATCGTCTTCTGTCTCTTCGCAGGGTGACGACAGGTCAGAGGTAAACACAAACACACTCGCAGGTAGAACATTTGTGAAACACATCGAGTTTAGGCAAACGTATTGAGACACAAGTGGAAGAAGAAAATGTTGACAAAAGTATTGGGACACTCACATAAAGAGGAAAAATGTGATAATTGGGCAAGAGCAAAGGAACAGCTAAGAAAGTGAAAAGAGAACAAAGAAGAAGTTTGGACAAAAGTATTGGGACAGAAAGTGAAACTATGGCAGTAGGACAAAATGATTGGGACACGGTTTAGACTAGTGGGGCACATACAACATATTGCAAAAAAAAAAATGGGTTGACTTCCCTTTTAAACTAAGCCTGTTGCTCATATTTCTCATCAATTCTTGCATGTGATCACAACAGATGTTGAATGCTGAGGCCGTGGCGGCCAGGCTGCAGGCTGGAGGCCACTCAGTTGGCGGGAAATGTCAGTTCAAAATGTCTACTTTAAGTTGCTTTTCATTTTATGCTCATGCTGGTTTTTATCTTCCCAAACACAGCACTGACCATCAGGACTGCGCGCTTGCTGCTAACACTCGCAGATGTATCCTTCATATGTGTGGGTATGCAAGTGTCTGTTAAAGTGTGTGCGTCTATTGTGCGTAGTACTGCCTATAAGTGCGTGTTGAGTTTCCTGAACTGAGCCTATCAGGCAGACAAATCTGGAGACCTGGATGCGGTGGAGTTCTTCAAGCTGGACCACTATGTGGCGGCCGCCAGACGGGAATACGTGGACAGTTATGAGTGGAAGCTGCCGCCTTCTTTCACTCAAGCGAACATGAACGAGGCTCTAACCGTACGAGGTAATGTTTTGTTTTTGTTTTTTTATTTAATTAGTTATATATAAAAAAAATCTTCTTGTTGCTTTTTGGTAAATAAATACATACAAATGTTCATTTGAAATACATTCATCTGAATTTAATTTTTTTGTTCTGGAAATATCCAGCACTACTATACAATGTTATGTTTTGAAAGTTTAGAGGCTCAAGTAGTGACCCGTTGGAGACACCAAGGTAAACAATTCGGTACCCTAAGATTCCGTCTTGCCTGCAGGGTTTGAGTTGGATAAGGACAGCTTAAAGACGCTGTGGTTGGAGTACAAGAGCCAAGGGACGCTCGAGTACGACGATTTCATTGCTTTGCTGACGCGAATGCAAATCCTTAAAGGTAATAAAGTTACTTTTCACACACGTAAACTACATAAGAATTCAATGTAAACTGACACAAAGTCAATGCAACATTTTATTTGTTTTTTTTTAATGCTTAATCGCAGGAACATGTATTTATATACATAAATGTGTAGCGACTATAAAATGTTGTTTCCTTAGCTTTACTAACTATTTTTTTCATGTATTTATTTATTTATGTAATTAATATTCCAACAGATCGTTTCCAAACTCACCTTCTCAGCTTGCCGTGTGATTGCCAAGTGGCCAGCTTCTCTTTCAAGCAGGTGTGTTCACTGTCACAAGACACTTCATTAGGTACACGAGCCAAAGTGATCCAATACTGCATCCAATACTTTACAAAGATAGTATTCACTTTTGATAGATCCACTGTAACTTTGCTATTTGCTTGTTAGGGACCCCCACCCTTGCCACCCCAAAAAATATTTAGAACTGCCTAGTTTAAACTGAAATACTGAATATCACAAACAAAAAATATATATATCATTTCAAGCTCATCTTACAACATTTCTCTTATTCTTATTTAAAAAAATAAATTAAAAAAAGAGGCTTGATTCAGAGGGTAGTTTCCAACATAGCCTATCAACGCAATGTTAGATTCTAACATTAGCTTTAAATGTCACTGCTAATCTAATATTAGCACTCAGGAAGACCAAAGTTAGCTCCAGTGTTAGCTTTAATATTAGCTTTCAATAATGGCTTCAAATGTTAGCTTCCAACATTAGAATCCAAAGTTAGCTTTCAATGAAATGCGAGTTTCCAGTGTTAGATTCCAACATTTGCTTCAACATTAGATTCCAACTTTGTCGCCGACGTTACTACATTAGATTTAACTAGTTTCAAATATTAGCTTAAATGATAGACTGCAGCATTAGCTTCCAGTGTTGCCTCTGAAATAGCTTCCAATGTTTGCTTCGTTTCACGACTAGGCTACCTATTGTTAAACTGAAAGACGATGTTAGCTCTCTCCGTTACCGCTAACATTATCTTAAACATGAATTTTACATGCTGCTGTCTGTAATGTTGCCTTTACAAAGATTATGCTCAATCTGTGAGAGGTATTAATGAAACAATATCTTTATTGTTGCAGATTTTAATACAGCACACACTCAGATCACATTCGATTGTTTAACTGGTGTAATGTTTGTATGTTAGCTGATGTGTACCTCAACTAGCTATTGTGTCAATCGAAGTAAAACTAGTGAACCCCATTTCATGCACTATTATTACTTATAATGCTCCATATTACATTTATTTTTACATCAATATATTTGTTCTCCTTCCAGTTCATGAAGTCTGCTGTCGTCTGACAACCATCTTGAACCAACAAGTTTCATAGCACCTTTTCTACATTACACTTTAATAGCTAAATTTGTGTAAATGTTGATAATAAAAGTGTACATACATTGATAGTGCACAGTAGGCTATATTCAAAGGTTAATGGAGAATGATAGTGGTGACGTACACAAATATTGATTGCACAGTGGAACCTCTAAAGTCAAACATGTTTCATTCCATGTCAATTTTCCTAAAATGATGTACACTAATTCACAATTAAAAAAAATGTTTAAGTTTATAATTGTTTTTTGATGCCACAGGGTGGTGCCAAAGCACTACTTTTAAATCAGACATGGTCTTAGCCTGAGCACAAAAACAGTGAATTTAGTTTTTCTGTGAATAGCAAAGGATAGTTTCGCCTAAACATCAATGAATAGGTGAATTAGTGAATTGCAAATAAGCGGAGAAGAAATGCATGTTGACTTAATCCATTCCAGAGTCAAACTCACAATTAGATTTAAATGAAAATAAAACAAAACTACTGACATGATGAGGTAAATTTGTAGTGAAAGTTAAGACTGTGCCTAATGTGATTTTAAAATGTGCATTGTGTGCGCGTAGTGACAGCTGCTGGTATTTTTAGGTAATTCTGGGAATGTAATGAAGTTGTCATGTTACACAGGGCGTAATTAAAACATATTTCACATATTTTCTGGTTTGAAAATTCGGCGGTGTATATACCGTTAATAAATTTAGGATTAAAGACATAATTAGCATCTGCTTGGTAAAATTCATTTCAATTCATCATGTACCCATGTATTGAGAGTGAACTGTATTTGACAAAGACTTTTTGGCCACATTTTTGCTGTTGGCAAAATTACAGTGTTGTTGGACTTAAAAGGTTCCACAGTGTTTAGACAAAATACATTTGAGTAAAAATAAGTCTATGCATGACAAAATAAAAAAGGCCTCCTTTCCGCGTGTCCTTCCTCACATGTTCATTGTCACCTGGATAAACTGGACAGAAAGAAAAGTTGCCGTTATTGTTGAAAAAACATCTTATTTGGCTGGATTTGCACTGCAGGTTCAAGAGCACAATTCCAATTTGATTTGGTCACATTCAGTGTATACAATATTTACGCCGTATTCAATATTGTATACACATTTAATGTACTTACATCGTCGTACTGGAAACTGGCGGTGCCATTCCGAGATGCGTCTCGGCGTTGGAAATGATCTGAAAATACACACATTTAATAAGGCCAATACTGTATCCAAATAATTCAAATACAACCCAAGATTTTTTTGCGTTCTTACCAGTCAATCCACGGAGTCGAACGCAACAGCTCACAAAATCGTCAAAGAGGATCCTTCCGTTGATACTGTAGCGCTTCATTACCATGTTCATAGCGTTAGGGCTCAGATTGTAACCTACAAACACAGTACATATTGACGATTATATATACACCTTAACATTATACGCTCGTAAATCCATTTAGAAACTATACAAGTGCTGCATTCATTCACATACACATGATGTGAGTATGTTTTCCTTATTTTTGTTTACCTTTTGCTGGAAAAGTATTGGGGCAGAAAAGCTTCTAATTGTAGCATTTTTTTTTAATTTTTTAGCTGTTTTGGAAGTCTTGTGTTGGATCTCATTCGTTTGCAATCCACAATAGACAGCAGCCACTTCCATTGTTGTCAATGTATCACATACCCAAGGATTTGACGGCCTGTTGCATCTCCTGAGCGTCCACCGTGCCACTACGGTCGCGGTCAAAGGACATGAAAATGTTCTTCCAGGCGTTGAGCGCCTGCCACAGGTCTTTGAACTCGGCGAAGCCCATGGTGCCCGACATGTCTCGCTGACGCGCGCCAGTCAAGGACAGCTCTTTTTAGCTTATGAAAAAGTGTTTAATGTCAGCAAGGATACGTCCAGCATGTTGATCATCAGTCTGCAGGTGTCCATGTTAAAGGCTAGGTTCAACAAAACAAAACAAAAATTAGGAAAGAAATACAAAGATAATTCATTTATTCGTTTTCTATAGGGCTTGTCCTCCTTAGGGTTGTGGGTGAGCTGGCGCTTATCCCAGCTCACTTTGGGTGTCAGACAAACAATGGACTGATTGACAGTCAATGTCAGGCCACATGTAGACAGACAAGCAAGCCTTCACACTAATGAGTAGACGCAAGTGAAAGTAACATGATTTTTTGGGAATGTGAGTAAGCGTGCATAGTGCACGCAGGAAGGCCATAGCCGAGATTCAAACTGTCGAGGCAGACATACTAACCACTTGTTCACTATATTAGACAAATTATTTCTATTATTTCTTACGTTGGTAAGTGCCAGAGATGCCGGACTGAGTAAGGCATCGTTGCAGCTCATCTGCAGAGATCTGGCCATCCTATCAATCCAGATGAAAAAAAACAACATCAAAACGTTTTGATCTATTTGATTAATTTAATTTGAATTTACACTCACTTGCCCGGCGACCGCCACAAAATAACCGTAGAGAGGATCCTGCTGCTGCTGCTGCTGCTGCAAAGATACAAAACATTTGAAAGACTTTACATGTTATGCGTGTATGTAAAGTACAATGCTGAAATATGTAAAGTTTTATGCTAAATATGTACTACAAAAAAATTAAGGCTGGTTAAAATTTTTTTAAAATATACAAATATAAACAGCTACTGGAAAAGCATTTTGAAATTTGTTAAACTACCGTATATAAATAAAACACACTTTAAGGTTGATTAAATTTGAAATAAAATACTTAAAATACATTTTAAGGTTAAATGAATTAAAAAATAATGAAAATAAAAAATAATGCTGAAAATGCATTTTAATATTTGTTAAAAAAAATAAAAATTAAAAAAAAAGATAAAATTTAAAGGTTGGTTAAATAGATGAATACCATTTTAGGTTTGATCAATTAGAAAAAAAAATATTTCTAATACTGGGGCAAAACTCAATGGTTATTGTTAAATAAAAATATATACAGAAAAACACATTTTAAGTTTGATCAATTAAAAACATTTTAAACATGGCGTACAAATCATTGTTAAAAATACAGATGACCTTCTGGGAATTTGTATTTATTTTAAACAAAACATATATATTTATACGTTTTGTTATTCCCCATACATACACATTTAAATACATGGGGAAATGCGCGCTTAACATAGTCTACAAAGAGCTTTACCGGATGTGACCTTTCATTACATATACAGTACATTGGGTGTGTCGAAACGATCATGTCATCGATTAAGTTGACGCATTGCTGCAAGTAAATCTATAATCAATAACCATTGATTACATTTGGTAAAACTTGTCTCAGCGGTTGCAGAACTTATTAAAGATAAAACTATAAACCATTAGTATCACACTTTTGTAGATACGCGTGACTTTCTGCACATTTCTAGCTAATTTGGTGATTCATTTCGGGTAAAATATCGATTAAGTCGTGAGTCGTTCAATAAAATCACACTTTGTTGCACTAAGGTTACCGTTTGTGCACTCTTTCCAACCAAATCTTGCTCCACTTCTACTTCCGCGCCCCTCTCACACAACCAGGGTACCCAAGCATTTTTCTCGGCAACACCTCCTTGAATACTCGCCCTCTTCTTACCATTCCTCCTGGAGCGGCGCCATATCCCGGGTAAGCCATTTTTAAGCTCGTCGAAAACTGTTTCAAATGTGGACGTTGATCCGAAATGTAATATTAAATACAGGTAAATCAATGGTAAGTTTATTCGCTGCTCCTCCCACTAGTTTTTTTCCTTCCTTCTCTTCTATTTTCCGGTGTTGCATGCACAGGAGCACCACCAATCACAAGCGAGCGTCCTTTTTCGCGTTCGAGGGCGCGTCAGCAGAAAATGTCGATGAAACAACCACCACTCCGATAAAACAACATCAAAATATTTAGCAAGGTTAAAAATGTGACTCGGTTGACAATAAGTCTTTTAGATGGGCAGATAAATATATTTCATTTGGGCGACAGCCCATCGACCATGTAGCATTCTGATTGGCTCAGACTGACCTGTAATTGAGAAAAAATCCTGTAGATGGCGTGCTGAATAACCAAGTATGATTGTAACTCACACAAAGAAGATGAAAGGTAGCAGGCTTTGTGTCAACAGGAATCGAAGAGTGGTGAATTTTTATTAAATTGAGTTTCTCTGTTTCTTTAGCCCGATAGCTACCAAAATGTCAGACTCTTTGAAATTCGCAACCCCGCGGGAGCGAATGGAACGCCTGCAGGAGTTAGTGGAGTTTACCGAACATTGTCAGAAGCAGATACAAGACATGTACGACACGCTGGGATGGTCGCCGGACTACGACCCGGATAAGGTAACCGTAATAACAGCTAGTTACTAAAACGACAAAAATCTCGAGGCATCAAGTTTATTTATAAAGCCTTAAAGGGATTCACAAGTGGTAGTACTAAAATCAAGAGCATAACCCCTTCATCTGGCCCAAGAAAACCCAAGTTAAGGATCCCACTTCCAAGCTGCAATGCCGAGCGGGCAACATTAATCACAGGATATGATGCTAATGCTATACAATGTTAGTTTAAATAGCACGCGAGTCTATTTAATAAAAATAAGTCGACTCACTGAAATGGACTTTTCAAAGTCGCAAAATGTTCATTTCCTCCACCCTAACAGCCTCACTACACTTTTAGCCCCCTTTCTGAGCAGAAAGGAAGGTTCGGGTGGAGGGCAAGCTGTAATAAAATAGGCCAAAATCCAGATGTCAGGGAATGAACTTCAACCATAGAGTTACCACTAAGAGGAATACTCGCCAGAAAGCAACTAGATTTATGTCTGTCTTAATGAGAACTTATTGTTCATGTCATGTGATTGTGTTTTAATCAGGAACCCATGGAGCTGTGTCCCTATGATTCCAGCCACCGCATCCCCGTGCGCAGCATGGAGAGGCACAAAGCTTCATGTTACCTCAAAAAGATGGGCTACTCGGCCGAGGAGCAGGTGACACCATTTTACTGTGTCATCTTTCATTTGTGGTTGCGTGTAGGAAAATAACATTAACTATCTTGCAGGCGGAAATGTGCGACACTTCAGCGTCATACGTCAACACTAGCGTCCGCAGCTTTCCGATGGGTGAGTGAGGACTTTTCTGAGCAGAACACGTTAATGGTGATTTTTTTTTCATTTTTATTATTATTATTATTTGTGGTTATATCATGAGCTACTGTTTTAATTCCCACAGACAAAAGCCTTCAGAACCAGGTGATCCTACAGGCCAGGTCTGCTGCTCCACTCATGAAGATGGAGGGTGTCTTCTGGCAAGGTAGTACTGTTCAAACTGGGCCTATTGTGATTCTACCAAACAGTGCAGATCAATTAGTAAGTAAGTAAAGTCTCGCTTTTGGTGCCAGGTAACTATGTTGAGTTTAGAGGAGGAGCTTTATTTAACAAAGCCAAAGCCCTGTCTAATTGATAAGTAGTGCTTTGCCACACCTTTAATGTTTGTTTGTTTGTTTGTTTAATGTTAATAAGTGGCTCCAATTAAAGGAGAAATATTGCACATATTTTTCACAATTTAAACGAGTTGCCAGTTGTTTTAATGAAAGGTGTCTGCCATTCTTTGTTCAAAGTATAAAGAATCACCCAACTTTAAATGCAGCTTTTGTTACCATGGTGACTGAGGATTGGGCATTGCGACTAAGCGAAGGATATTGTGTTGCCAACTTAGCGACTCTTCTGACCCCTCTCTGACTATTTTTCATAAGAAGCTAGTCGCAACAAATTTAGCCACCTTTTGTGGTGTTATTGGAGACACTGCAAATGAACAGAGCCCACTCAAACCCGCACTTGATGGGTGAATAGGCACTCCAGACACACAGCTATTTGTATACAAGCTATTAAAAAGTCTATTTTACACACTATGTTCAGTTTTAATTTAAGATGACAGAATTAAGGCTTTCAATTGACTCTTTTTCTCTGTGTCTAATCTCTTGTGGTACCATCAGGTCAGTACTCCTACGAGCCCGTGGACGTGCCGCAGAACCACAAGCGAGCTGTGTGTGACCTCACCGTGGCCGACCGGTTGGCGCTGTACGACCACGTGATCGGCGTCCTCAACCAAGAGAAGGCTGACGCTGCCTCGGGCAACGAGGAGCTTTATGTAGATCTGGTGTCCAAGCTGAAGAAGGGTAAGACATGAGCAGAAATACAAATACTTTTTTAATGTACTTAAGTAGACTTTTCAGGTATCTGTACTTGACTTGAATAGTTATTTCTCTTTTTTCCCTGCATTTGAAAAGTGGTACTTTGTGTTCTGTTGTCAAAATAGGTTTGTCACGTTTTGTTTAGTTTTTTTTCATAAAAGGTGTAAATGGAGAATTGCAAAGTCAATTATTTTAGTTGTAATGACTAGCTAAGGTAGCATTTTTAGCTAGCTCACATTGTTATCAAAGCTATTAGAACATTTTGTTTTAATAGCATAGAATCAAGATTTTTTTTCCATTGTGCCAGTTATCAAAGCAGATTAACAGAAAAAAAATACTTGAGTACATTTCTGATTCTGTACTTCTTTTTTTTTTTTACTGCAACCTAAGTAAAGGTGCTGAATCAGTGCTTCTACTTTTTATTTTTTTTTAAACTTAAATGTTATAATTTTTTTTTACAACAATAGAGCATTTAGTCCGATTTTCATAAAAAAATAAGATAAAAGATGAACTTTTGGAAAATATTGGAAAAGCAACTGCGTTTCGTGACAGCTGAACAACAGAATGAGCCAAAGACTCATCTGGAGCTGATGGCGGAGATGCGGGACTACAAGAGGCGGCGGCAGTCCTACCGCGCCAAGAATGTTCACATTACCAAGAAGTCCTACACTGAGGTACAAGCCCCCAGATGTGAAGTCAGAAGTCATTTTTATGAGGCTGAAACAATTGTATCGCCTCACAGGTTATTAGAGAAGTCATCCAGGTCCACTCGGAGGAGCTGGCCAAACAGTGGAAGGATGAGCATGAAGAGGATGATCAGGAAAAAGTAGAAGTTGAGGATGAGGCCAGAGAAGGAACATCACAAAGGTTCTTTTATCTTCTTTTTACCCTAAAAGCGATGGTCCACATGTTCATTTTGTGCCTATTTGTGTTCAGCAAGTGTCAGCTGGATGAACGGCGATCCATGTCCTCAGAGTCCCGTCGATCACGGAGCAGACGCCACCGTAGCCACGAGAAGAGTCGTGACAAAGAAAGAAGCAAAAAGAATAAAAGGAAAAGGTGAAGTTGTTTTCCTAATATGATTACCAGGATGTCAGAATTCCACAATATGTCATTCTATTTATTGTATGTCTGGATCGCCACAGGGATTCTCGCTCTCCAGGGAGCAGACACCACAACAGCAAGAAGAAGAAGAAAAGGAAAGAGGACCGAGGCAGGAGTGAAAGTTCCTGACCAGATAACTCATGTCAATAAAGTTTTGTAACATCAACATGGCACCTTTTTTTTTTTAACTGTAACTATTTGTTGTTGTTGAGATACTTGAATTTTATAAATAGATGTAAATGTCAAATAAATCAGTGTAAATATATATATATATATATATATATATATATATATATATATATATATATATATATATATATATATATATATATATATATAGATAGTTAATTTATAAGTATATTGTATTGTTATTGCCCGTTACAAAATTACACTTAAGCGCTGCTTTGGATGTCATCCAATCAGAAGAAAGACTTTTGGTCAGGTGGAGCATCACAAGATGGACAATTAACCGTGTACAGTACGTCCATAAACCGAAAGAGAAAAAGAAGTCTTAGTTCCCAATACAAACCCCGGAATGGAGCCGTAATTTCACGAGTTGAGTGTTTTTATCAGATTTCTTCTCAAGTATTTTACCACAATAGGAACGACAACGTAAAGAATTTGCATATAACTGGCAAAGTATTCGAATGAACTATTATGCTAACAGCTAGCCTAGCTTTGTTATTTTTCATTAGCTGCCCCTCGCAGTTTGTGCTGGTACTACGTCAGGTAACGTTTGATAGTAATTTGTGTGAGTTGAATTACGTTTTAAAAATGTACAGACATCTTTTATGTGTATAGCGAGCTTATTAGAGTAAAAATATAAAATGTGCCATTCTTGTCTTTTTATCAGCGTGATCATGCTCAGCTCTCCTCATCTCCTGGCGGAGTTTTTCCATCTAAAGCCACGGAATGTTGGACTGGCGTGTCACAGCAGAGCAGGTTCAGAGGTCACCCTTCACTTATGTTTCACTCGAGTCATTTATTGATATTCATGTATAAAACAAGCTATAACTAAAAAACATCTCTCATATCCTATCACAGAAAATATGTGATACAGTTCTAGAAGTTGCACAATGCAGTACAAGAATGTGACAGTTAAGCATTTTATTGAAATGGTCTCTTTTTATAGTCTTTTTCTGTAATATTTGGTTGAAATAGTTTAATTTAGGTGAACATTCTCCCCCACAGACATTTTTAGCAATGATGTATTTATTCTCCAAGCTTCTGGCTGCAAACACCTGCATGACCTCGAACTGCTCACGTTCCATCTCCTGTGTCCGCTCCTTCTACTCTGCCGATGCCGGACTCTGCCTCAGGTATTTCTCACCCTGTTGAGAAGAAGACGTATTGGACGAGAGACACCGGTGAGGGTCCCGCCAGCCTCCTGGGAACCTGAGGGCTCCTGCAGAGAGCCAGAGGCACGAGCTTCCAGGGGGGCAACTGACCCAGGTGAATCATGCAGTGAGGACCACCTAAGCCAGCATCATAGCTGTTTTGTTTTGGTGCTTTTTCCCTGTCTGCAGCGTGGAGTGTTTTGAGAGGACTTGCCGTGCAGCACCATGAGAGCTTCCAGTGACAAGGTGAGTGTGACAGTCTGGCCCTGTGATGGCCCAGCAGACCTCAAAGAGTGGAGGAGAACAAAGGAAACGTCAATTGAGGTTGCTAAAAATCTGCTTTAATTGTTTGTTTTTTTAACAAGCGTAATGCTTCTTTAGGTAATAGAAATGTGCACTGAACATTTGTTCAGGAATTTTGTTTTAATAATGGAGTTTTATAGCATGTAAGAGACATAAGTCGAATAGAAGAATCCTTTATTAGTACCATAATGAGTAGAAATTGCAATTTTACAGAACACCGTAATCACACGATTTTATTCATGGCTGACAGAAAAAAATAAAAGACTACTGCAAAATAATCAGGTCCTCAGTTTTTGCTATTTATAGATATATGTTAGAGATTATGTTGTTCTATAGACTACTACTCCCAAAATAAGTAATATCCCTTTTTTCCCCTCAACATTAATTTATTTATAGATTAAATAGTAGACTTTACTTTGTGGTTCAAAGACAATTTGCAGGTTTAAAAAAATGCGAACCCAAAGTAGAATGAGCATTTTCCTTCATAAATAATGTTAAAAGTAGACATGGAAAAGAAAACAAGGAAAGAATTAATTCAATTTCTGTCACCTTGCTTGCCTTGGGGTCCAGTGGGGTCATCTGAGTTGGCTCTACGTCACCCTTCAATGGCAAAAATAGTTAAAGTGCTTATATTTAAAATGATTAAAAAAAAAAAAAAAAAAGCTTTCTCACACACACAGTTAAATGTTCAAGAATAAGCAAGCATCAAACAACATCCATGTATTATCCAGACCAAATCCCTCGAAGGAAATACAAAATAAAATTGAGGGGCAATGTCGGATAAATGCCAAAATTGATTTTTATGAAAATAAAAATCAAGCATTCATATTTTCAGCAGAATGAATTGGCAATTTATATTTACATTTTAGTCCAAATACAAAAACACATACGAGCAAGCTGTACATTGAAACAGTGTGATGAGAGCACTTATTATATTACAATATTTATTTTCTATTACTATTATCATCCGACTTTATGTGTATTTAGGTTCATCTTTTATTTGATCAAAAAAAAAACCTGTTTGAGAGACTTGGCAGTAAACAGCACCCTCTGCCTGCATTAAAAAATAATATTTACTAGTCTGAACATATTTGAAATGTTGTTTTTAAACACTCATCAAAGTAATTTCACTTGTACCTGATTTGAATATGTTAGTCCACTTTCTACATCTGCTTTTAGGCTTTTTGTTCGGTACCATTTTTCAGTCATATGCAAATTAGTCCCGCCCATCGTTGGATATGATTGGTTGCAAGTTGAACAGTCAACTCTTCAGACAAAAAAATGCTAAAATGAGCTTCTAATCCAATGTTACTTTTTTTTAAGGCTTCCTAGGTGTTCTATCTGGGATTTGGTTTACAGTATATCTCCAAAAACCAAACAACTTTGAAGCTTTTTTTTCTTCTTTTTTTTTGGTACTAGTACATACTTAAGCAATTTAAGAGATGATGTGAATATAAGTGCTTCTTCTTTGGAAAAAATGCCCTTTTTGGTCTAAATGCAAATGTAAACACACTCCTAAAGTTCTCAATTTTAGTTGCACATGTGAGGCGAGGCGAGGTTTAGCATGTTCTCTGTGTTTGGTTGCAGGCGTCCTCGCCCTGGATGCTGCTCGTCCTGCTGCTTTGCGTCGTCTGCGCTCTCTGCCAGGAGGAATATTCCGGGAACCACTCGGGTCTGGGCCGATGCTCTTGACGGATATCGTGTTTTGGATGCATCAGCTTGATTAACTAATCATTTACAGTATGTGTGGCTTAAATGTACAGGTGAGGACCACACCTTTGAGGGCTCGATCCTCGACCGCTATGACCACTTGAGGCCCCCCCAGCCAGGTCAGTCACGTGACTTTTAGGTGGCCAAAAGTCATAAGTGCTTTGAAGATGCAGAAGGTGAATTTATGCAAAATTAGACCAAAAATTTATTTGCACCGATAAGCCTGGAGGAAAACACTGCTGTGTTTTTAATAACAAAAAATTCAAAAATTAAATTAAATTAAATTGTCACGCCCCCACTTTGCCATTTTGCACATTTAGTGAAGCCCTGTCATTTAAAAAAAAAAAAAAAACTCAACTTAAAACCCATTTTTATTCTGTTGGTTTCAATTCAGGCGTTATGGTGGATGACTGGTTAGCACATCCGCCTCCCAGTGCAAAGGATGTGAGATCAAGTCCGGGCTTTGGCCTTCCTGGGTGGAGTTTGCATGTTCTCGGTGTGCCTGCGTGGGTTTCCTCCGGTTACTCCGGCTTCCTCCTACCTTCTAAAGACATGCAGGTTAATTGAACACTCTAAATTGTCCCTATGTGTGATTGTCAATGGTTGTTCGTCTTTGTGTGCCCTGGATTGGCTGGCAACCAGTTGAGGGTGTACCCCGCCTATTGCCCGAAGCCAGCTGGGATAGGCTCCAGCGTCCCCCGCGACCCTTGTGAGGAATAAGCAGTTTAGAAAATGGGTGTTTTCAATTCAGTATGACTCTGCACCTGTTGTGTTTTATGGTTAGGTTTCAACTCAGCATGAGACTTTTGACCTGTTTTAGTGTTTTTTAACTTGTTTAATAGTTTTTTATATGTTGTTTGATTTAGATTTTTTTTTTTTTTACAGCGCTTTGTTTCGGGTGTTTTAAAATTGCTTTATGAATAAAGCTGAGTTCATTGTTCTGTATGAAAGGTAGGCAGGCTACCAAATTTTACAGCTTTAATGGTGGTATCAAAGCCAGAAAGGCAGCTCACAGATTTGATATTTAAACTATTGTGTTGAAAGCAATTGTCGCTGTCCGGCAAAGGATTTTATACATCAAGTTATCTGAATCAGGGATGTCTTGATGCTGTGTGAAAATGTGCCTAAATAGGATGTTTTTCTGAGTTCTGTTAAAGGGGAAAAGTCAGATAAATGCCAAATTTTCTGTTAAGGCTCTTGTGGCTATTTTGCAGGATGTGTGAAAGGTGCTCCAGACTGGCCACTGTTGAGTGAACCTCAAACTAACAGACATTGTCATCTCCACCAGAGTCCTCCCATGGCTACGACGAGGACCAGAATCCCGAGGAGGATGATTACGACCCCTACGAGCCCGCCCCCACCCAGGTCACCATGATCACAGAGGACGCCTTCCCTTACATCACTACAACAGAGTCGCACTATGCCAAGAAGGACAAGCTGGGACGAAGGAAGGTGGGGTTGGGGGGTATCCTAGATCCCAATATCAATTCAACATTTTAAAAGAAAATGGTAGTAAAATAGATCACACATGCTCCTTATGTATAGACAAGACGCGTAAATATGTTTGCCATTAAATTCAGGCAAAAACGAACATGCCCATGGAAAGAAAAAACATTTCACCATCTCAGGTCCCGTTCAAGCACCAAGGACCTGACACCGGGTCCTCGGAGGAGTCGGGTGGCGACGCAGCCCTCGGTGAGGAGGGTCCCACCGAGTGCGATTGTGAACCCGGAGAGCCGGGGTTCGCCGGCTTTGCTGGACCCAAGGTACTCGTGTGGCAAAGCGCCGCTGATAGAGGTTTCTAGAACGGCCCATCAGAAGACTTATTTGCGCTCCTCACTTCCTTATAGGGCTTGCGAGGCCTGCAGGGTAAAATGGCAGCGCCAGGATTGCAAGGCAGAGAGGTGACTCTCCAAAATCATCACTGTCCAATGAAAAACTCCAAATAATGATATTAAAGGAAGTCAAAATGAGGAGAAATAAAGTACTGAGTTGTGTTTTAGGGTTATAAAGGAACAAAAGGAGTGCAAGGCCGAAGAGGAGATGCTGGCCCCGTGGTGAGTAACTCAAAATGGCTGATGGAGATTATGTTGCTATGGAAACCATAACTGATAGTAAATGTAAAGGAGAGTGATCAAGTTAAATTACAGTCTAAAAAAAAATCCAGTGTTTTTAAGTATTTTAGCATAAATACACTCACTTTCCACGTAATAATAATGTGATAGCAAATAAATAGCTTCTCTTTTATTCAAACAGCAAAACTTGGACTATTTTTTGTTTGTTTGTATCTATGTTTTCTCTTTGATTTCAGGGTGATCCTGGCGCTGAAGGTGAAGACGGAGGTTCAGGTTTCGACGGAGGCATGGTGAGGAATAGGCTAGAAAAGGCACAGAGTTTGTCCAAAAAATATTGATGTTGTTATTGTTATATTTGTTTTTTGTTTTTTTTTACTAGGGAGAACCAGGACTTATGGGTACCCGGGGTGAGCATGGACAGCCAGGTCTGAAGGTAAAACACACCTTGACATCCCTGAGATTATGCAAAAAGTGTACAGAGCTATTCTACTACTTGGACGAACTTCGTTCCTTAAAAATGCATGAAATGAATGATTTCTAATTTCTAGTTCCTGCTCGTAAAATAGCCACAAGAGTTTTACAAGTACTGATACCTTGAAATAAGGACGGGTATCGGCCCGGTGCCATTACAGTACCTGGTATCGGTACTCGCCCATCCCTAGTGGAGGGGGTCAATTAAAAGAACCAATAGTAAGTTCAATATTGTAATTGGAAAATCACAAAGTTGTACGCCAAGGAATTACAAAGGTCTCTTTCAACAAGTAAAGCAGAATGAGCCAATTTCAGTGTTCACTTTCTCTTTATACGTTTCCACACGCCCTTTCTGGTACAGCGGGTTGGGGGAGTTCAAACCGCTTTTCGAGATTAACAATACCACAACAAGTGACGGTTTGAACCAGTTCTTGCAGGTGCTTATCGTTCACAAAATCAGAACCTTACTAGATGCAGTTCATTAATTATAAACTCGCGTCCTTTCAAGGCCTCAGTCCTTGAGCAGATGAAGTCCCCCAGTGGAACAAGGGAGTCCCCAGTGGGAGTGCTCCCCAGATCCCACTCCAAAGAATCCAAAAAGTGATCTTATGCTGAGCTGCTTGGTGCATAGGCAGAATAGTCAGAATCATCGAGCCCCATCTCCAGGTCTGACTCCAAAACGCTGACCCGCTTCCAAGAAATGGAAGAATGTGATCCTTTTTTTTTTTTTTAAATCAATGGTTCTGGGCCATGCTTTGTCTGGTCCCCTCACTTAGCCTCGGGTGACTCTACTAGGGGGCATAAAGCCCTTGACAACAGGGACATCTAAACCCTTCCACCTTCACAATTTTGACCGTCAGGGGTCACATGACTCTTCCTGTTTGTAGGGTAACGCCGGCATGGAGGGACCACGAGGAGGAGTCGGAGGGCCTGGTAACACTGTAAGGAACCCCAATTGACCAATCAATCAATCTGATTTTAATATAAAAGTCAAACGTTGCATTATTTTGTTTATTTAGGGTTCTCGTGGTGATTCTGGCACTCCGGGATCAAGGGGAGGTAAAGGTCCCAAGGTAAAAATCTGATGAACTTTTTGTTTTTTTTCTGGTGTGACAGAAATATTCTTCCATAGAAGGGAGACTTTGTAAATATAAATTGGAAAATGCAACTGTTGCTAACGGTGACTTTTATACAATGCACGTTAACGTACGTAAGTGATGCTACATTCAAATCTTGCAAGGAGCTTGAACTGCAAACGCAACCTTTACTTATATTTATCATGCATGATCTATTTTTCTATCCAGGGTTCCGTGGGTGAAGAGGGCAAGGTGGGAGTTGAAGGACCAAATGGACGCAAGGTAATTAAAGAGGAATTGAAAGATTAAAGCTTATGTCAGGAGGAGAAGGATAAATCTTGTAAATGCTGTTGGCCAGTAGAGGTCGCCATTGAGTTCTCACTGTCTTGTCATATCCTGCAGGGCCAGACTGGAGCGCCTGGATTCCCAGGAGATATCGGCGACCGAGGATACAATGTAGGACACCTCGCACACGCCCTCGCTTTTCACCTGGAATTTGTCATGTTTTTTTATACACTTGAATTTGAAACACTTAAAAAAAATTAGGAACAGCATCATTTATGCTTTGCTTTTTGGTGGTGGTCTAAGCAAGGCACTGAAAATCGAGGCACTATCTCAAGGCGCCGCTGTACATCATTTTTTTTATTCTTTATTATTTAGATAAAACACATGTATTCAATATATTTAAATTACATTTATTTATTTATTCTATCTGAATATTTCCTTCTTTGTTCCCCTCAGGGTTATCCTGGCCAGACCGGTGGCCGCGGGCCCGGTGGACCAAAGGTACCCACTAATTATCTGTCATTATCATTTATTGTATGTTGTCCCTCTATACATGGACAAGCTGATTCAAGTACAATACTGTATGTCTGTTGTTCACATTAGCCCCTTATTGATTTTAGTCTGTCAAGCAAAGAGGACATTATGACAAACAAGATGAAGAGCCCTATGGCAGCAGAACAGAACAGAGTGTTATGTTAAACATCTACAATTTATTTTGTTTGTCGAACTCTATATACAAAGTTTAGACTGTTAACATAAAGTATATGATATCATTTACCTGTATAAATGGTATACCGAGCATGTATTTACCTTTTGTCGGAAGACATGCGCGATAAAGAAGTCAATTTTTTAGCAAGTATAGCCCGTAGTTATCATTGTTATTACTGTCCACACAGAATATCTGCCAAACTCTTTTCGTGTCAGTGTGGAGATTTCACTTTCGTTATGAGGCACCCAACAACATAACGGATACATGCATACTGAAATAGCAAAGATTCTTTTTTAAAGGGCGTGAAAAAAAAAGGCAAAAAATGGTGTGACTTATTAAATTAATATATAAATCAGGTTGACACTTTTGCTATGGTTTTAGTAGAAAAACAAAAGACTCACAGTTTATGACTAAGTGTGTCGGTTAGTCACAAGGATGTCACACCACCAACTACAGGAAGTTATTTGTATATACACAAATGAATTTTGGGAAGCTTTGAATGTTAGTTTCAATTCACGCGACACCGAAACAAAGCTGGGGCTATTTTCTTTTGTAAAGTAATTTCCGTATCTATTTCTGTGAAATGACACTAAACATAATTATCTAGTATTTGG
Source organism: Vanacampus margaritifer (assembly GCF_051991255.1). Classification (NCBI taxonomy): domain Eukaryota; kingdom Metazoa; phylum Chordata; class Actinopteri; order Syngnathiformes; family Syngnathidae; genus Vanacampus; species Vanacampus margaritifer. The sequence goes on along the minus strand of NC_135440.1, from coordinate 20,786,049 downwards.
ATTTAATTCTACTATTTACTCTAGTACATTTCACTGACTTTTTAATGTAGCGCCACAATCAGAGCAAAAATTGTACATTGCACACACTGTCATTGTGTAAAATAAAATTTAACTAACGCACACCCTTGTCACAAATATTTGTCACGCTTGCATGTCTCTCTTGGTCATGGAAACAGCTGAAATAGTTTCCATGGAATCCAATAATCGGCTCTTTGGTGACATGAGTGTAGACTATGCATTGAAGGATTCCTACTGTGCAGTTATTAAAATTATAAAACAAACACATTATCTCTTTGTCAGGGTACCAGAGGTTTTGGCGGCATTCCAGGCAGCGATGGTGACCCCGGAGAAGATGTGAGTGTGTATATAAATTTATAGACCTAAACTGGGCAAAGTATGGCCAACTGAGCATTTAGATTATCTTGAGTCCTATAAAAATTTGTTGCTTTTTTAAAAAGCTGTTTTTGCCTAAAATTGGTTAAGTACAATGTATTTATTACTAATGTATCTAATTAAATAATTGGTTAAGTAATTTAATTTAAATAAAATAAAATAAAAATGTATTAGTAAAATAAACACTTTTAAATATCCATTCTCTTGAGCACAAAAAAAAAATTGCCACCTGGTACAATTTGCACAATCAGCTTCTCATCTATGTCATCCCATTTGTCCTCTCAGGGTCCCATTGGTGTCCCGGGACTGATGGGAGAGCCAGGTTTCTTCGGGACTAAGGTGACAAAGCCACTTTATGCTCTCACCGATTTCAGCGTGACACTGAAGCGGTCATATTGACTGTTGCAGGGCAGCAAAGGGGAGCGCGGCCTTCGAGGACCCCGAGGCAGGATTGGCTCTGTGGTGAGTGAGCACTGCAACGCATGTTATAAGTTTGATTCCTGAGGCTGAGTGAGGCCAAGTAAGCTATACTGTTTACGGCATTTTATGCATTATTTTATACAAGTTGGAGCTTTCATGTAGTTTTTACTACCTATCGGTATACCAGTATTTACTCAAAACTCAAGAAGCTTTCTTTTTTGTATATACATTTGTCCTGATATTTACAATGAGTGATTTAAAAAATAATAATAATAATTCTGGTCCTTCCATCAGGGTCCTGCAGGTGAGCAAGGAGATGCTGGGATACCTGGCAAACTAGGACCGAAGGGCCTCCAGGGACCCCTTGTGAGTACTCACTACACAACACTGACAACCGCACAAGCTCAACAAAACTTACGTGTGTGCTGTGTTTTGCAGGGGCCCAAGGGCGAGACCGGACCGGACGGTGACGCGGTGAGACTAGTCATACAATCAAGAGCTATTTGTAGTTGTAGTTGTTATTATTATCATCACTATAAACGTCAACTTCCTGCTGGGAATTCTGCTCGTTTGGCTTCCTCATCATGATTTTCTTTGATGCATGCAGGGTGCAAAGGGTAGGAAAGGAGCAAAGGGCCAAAAAGGACAAAAGGTAAAGAGTTTTTCAGTACGTTTGACACACTTAAGCATCACTCTTGAGTGATTTTGGTTTCTGCTTTCAGGAGGCGGTTGGCGATCGTGGAGACAAAGGAGAGGTGTGCTCGTCACTAACACAGAAACTGAAACACTGGAACCACAAATTACCATAAGGGTTTCCCGCTTGTAAAGTTCAACAGGATACAAACTAAAGATCAAAGATATTCTTTTTTTTAGATGAATGTCATGTTCAAAAGATTTGGATTCCTCTGTTGCGCCTCCAAGATTTGAAAATACTTCTATTCAGTGATAATTTTGTCGACGAAACACTTTCGTCATAATTTTTGTCGAAATTTAATCAAGCCATTCATTGAGACGATAACGATAACTAAAATTGACAATTTCGTCAGGGACTAAAACGAAAAGGAAAAGAACACAGTGACGAAAATTCACTCAATCCAATCAGAAGGAATGGAACGCTGGTGGGACCACTCAGAAACTGTTTAGTGTTCACTGCACTTTATTTAATGTTCAAACATGTTAACATTCATTGCGCAGCTGTAAGATTAATCTCAAGCAATTATGCACTTTTTTTATTTAGGTGAAAACAAAAGTTATATTATTGTCAGTTCAACATGTTTCATTGTAACAACGTTTTATTAAATGTGCCTTGTGTGTTAAACTAGTTACAAATAGGTGTGTTATAATTTTCTGTATAAAAGTTTAAATGTTTGCTGACGGAAAATATCGACTAAACTGTCAATTTAGTTAACTAAAATTGCTATTTTTTTCGTCTAAAACTAAAATACAATCAGATGACTAAAACTTTAATTTTAGTCAAAAGACTAACTAAAACTAAATTCAAATTTCTTGTCAAAATGAACACTGGTTCAATTTGGGCTAAAGTTACAAATGGTTGAGTGGCCTTACGGTGAGGGGGGTGGCATCCATTTTGTTTCAAGTTTACCATTGTAACGTTTTTTTTTCTAAAACTTTGGGCCTACTTGGTAGTAAACTACTGTGCCGCACTAGTAACATTTCCGAGGCCCTACTAGGAGATATCTGTCACTATCACTAGTAGCCTCCTTGACCCTACTAGTAGTTGCAACATGACAAGTGGCTGCCATCTTGTAATGAGCACTTTCAACACCTTTAAAATCTAACATACTGTAAAAAAAAAAAAAAATCTTTGTTATCCTGCTCACACTGCTCTCCTCACACATATTCAATTTGTTTTTTAAGTCGAGTTGTTGTGGTTAGTGATGCAGTTTGAAGCATCACGGTAATATTGACTCAACTGGATAAACCCACTGAATTTTGGCCTGTGTGAGCTTTTTGGTGGATATTTTTAGCTGAAACTGATAAGCTAGTCGAACAAGGGTTTCCCCAAAATGGTTGCGGAGATTTGCTGAAAAATAATCAAGTTATACTGTGTACTTTAATTTGAAGAGTTTTTTTTTTTTAATTATGCACCGGATTTTCTAAGCCACACAAAAAAAGTTCCCCAAAAAGGCTGTATTTCCTAACACACAAAAAAAAACTTAATTTCTTTGGAACACCTCCTCTGGGAGGACGTTACAGATAAGACCAGTGCGAAGGATATCGAATAAAAGCTCAAATGGCTGTTAATGTCAATACATAAAATTTCTCATCTTTCGTTAAAAAATAAAAGAAGAGAAATATGACTCAAATTGTTTTTCAGCACACAATTTTTCTCCTTCGTTTTTCCAGCGTGGCCCAAAAGGTTTGGACGGTCGGACCGGCAATTCCGGCCCCGTGGGTCCTCCCGGCATCCCGGGATCCCGGGGGGCTCGAGGCCCCCTCGGAGACCCTGGCGGGAAAGGCCAAGCCGGTCCAAAAGGAGCGCTAGGTCCCACTGTAAGTCTTGTTTGCTATTTCAGAATGTTTGTGAAGAAAAGTGGAAGCCAGAAGTGGAAAATGCATTTGAGTTAACAAATGTGACCGAATGTTGCCTTCAGGGTCCCGGGCTATCGGACGAACAGGTGCTGCAGCTATGCCGCGGCGTGGTCACGGCTCAGATCTCGCAGTACGCCGCTTCCATCCGGGCCAAGTGCACGCAGGGTTGCCCCATCAACAATCGCACGCTGATCGGACCCCCTGGAGCCAAAGGCCCCCCGGGATCCGCCGGCAAAACCGTAAGTATCCCAAGCATTCATACTGGCCAGATTTCATCCTCCTCTTGTGGTATCACGAAGAAGGAATGAACCCACAATCCTGTCCCAAGTCAACCCACACCACACTGTTACTTAAATTCTCATATGTTGAAAAACAAGCACAATAAATTAGGAAAATAAATATAATGAATAATGTAAAAGTATCTTTAAATAGGGAGTTACAAATCGATGATAAAAATAAAATCTATTTTAGGCTCTTTTTTCTTTTTTTTTGCATGGATGATGCATTTATTATCAGATTACAAAGTATCACTTTATCATCAAATAAAAAAAAAAGTTTAAAATTATCTATTGTATTATTTATTCAATTACTTCCTTGTCTAATTATCCTGCTTAATATAATAAATGAAATATTATGTTCACATTATTACTTTTAGTAGCTACATTAATTTATTAAAGCACATTAGTAAGTGTAAAATAAACATTTCCTTTTTTTTGTTTTGCTTGTATAATTCATTTTATATCTCAACTATATTTGTATAGCAATTTAAAAAAAAAATCACATTTTGAATAAATATTTTCAATTACAAAAATACTAATTTTTTTGAGAAAGTATAAATGATATCATTTATATTTATTTACGCACTGACTTCATTCCATCTCTTGTAGGGAAAAGTGGGCAAAGCTGGATCCAAGGGAAACCGCGGTGTTCAGGGAGACCGAGGCCTGGAGGGAGAGAAAGGATCACAGGGTGAACGAGGTCTGCCATCAGCTTTTCTTTTTTTTTTTCATTTTCAAAATAATTTTTATTTCATGCGTGGAAGTTGATAAGTGCCTTTATGAGCAGGCAATAAAGGTCCTAAAGGAATTCCAGGTGATCAAGGAAAAGGCTTCCAAGGACTTGATGGACCACAAGGGGTCCCCGGTGAGACCATGTTTTCATTGTTATGACCAAGTTACTTTGGTCACCCCCCCCAAAAAAAAAAACTCTCCTCATTTTCTGTAGCGTTAACATGGGCACTAGCATTAGCCGTTAGCCGCTAAAGATGGTGATGTGACGTGCATGGAGCGCTCACTCATGTTACAATTGACCTAGCTTATCTTGGTGGTTGTTTTATTTCAAAGGGTGGTACACAGCTTTAAGATGACTTTCACTACCTTTTTCCACAGTTTGAAATAAAGAAATATATCAAATATGAACAAAAATAGAGAAATTTTTATTATGCTTTGATCTGTCTAGCAATTACCAGTTAAAACTTTGATCTGTACACTTACATTTATTTTTGCTATTAATTCAAAAATTATTTAAAACTAAGTATGAAAATTTTGATAATCATTTGACGTGTCCTAGCTGGTTTTACGTCAACAACAGAGATGCTGAAGACTTTAATTTAAAGATAAATGAGCTATTGTTTGTTGTTTTTTGGAGCCGTTTAAGACCACTTTTATTATTTCCTTAGGTTTTCCGGGTGAGCCTGGTGTAGCCAAAAACGGCATGGAGGGTCCGTATGGCGCCCGAGGGTTCCCAGGTCCAATGGGCATCACCGGGATGCTGGGAATCCCTGGCATTCCAGGTTTCTGCGAAGCTCGGGACTGCAGCATCCACGCGCCGGTGATGCGCAAAGAGCAGGGTCTGGTTAAGGGACCCCGCAGTTCCTAAACTAAAGATTAAACAAGTGGGAGAGTCACTTGGTCATCATCATTTTGCATTATTTAAGCTTCAAGCTGATCAAAATGTTAGCAGCCCGAGTACCAACCTGAGGGGCACTCCGCTCCAGGAACATTCTGTTTTGTATCCATTTTCTTGGTTGGCAAAAAGTATTTTACCATTCAGTCCTAGTTTTTTATTCTGACGTGTAAAAAGCAAATGAGCATTCAGCACCATTGGGAAGTATTTACAACGCTTCACTTTGTCCTCATTTTTGTATCTTACGTCTTTATTCCACAATGGATTTTTTTCGTCATAAAATTCTACACGCAATGCATACTCACAACCCGAAAATAGTTTTTATAAAATGTTTTCAAATGTGTTCAAATTTAAAAAAATAAAAATAAATAACACTGATGAATATCATATATATTCATAGCCTCTGCTCAAAAGTGTATTGATGCAGATTTGGTAGCAATTACAGCCTCAATTATTTCGGATGCCACAAGCCAGGCACACTTTGGCCAGTTTGGCCTTTCAAGCTTCCATCAAGTTGGAGCGGGAATATAACAAAATGTGGAAAAAGTGGATGCGCTGTGAATATTTTCTAGATGCACGGTAAGTAAATAAAGGATGGTGTGTAAATATGATGTAAAGTATCTCAAATACATGTACTGTGCTCTGAAGTGTTTCAGATAAACTGCCTGATGTTTTGTTTAATTTATGTCCTCTTCACTTTGGTTGTCACAGGAATGATCGTTATACAGTTGTTATTGTTTCCCCACACAAATTCCAAGGCAACACAGTGATCATGGATGAAAGGAATCAAGCTCTGGTGATTTTAGTGTTCAAATACTCCATTCAAATGTGAAGTTTATTAATAGTTCCGTGGGTTTGACTGCTTTGGGATGGCACCAAGAGGCATTTGCTAGTTGGGAAAACAACATTTTTAAATAAATACATTTACAACATCATATTTGTTCTGATTTTAATTATTTTATATGATTTTTTTTTGGGAGGGGGGGGGGGGGTAGCTCTTGAAGAAATATGGTATAAAACAAAATACATTGTAGACGTTTGACATCTACAATGCTTTGTCCTGTTCTCCTGCCTTCGGACCTGAACTATTGCTTTATCCTGTTTTGCTAAATGTGGAAGTTAGTGACAGAGAACTTTTTTTTTTTTTTACTCATCACCATTTTTATAATTGAATGCATTTGACAAAATGGTATCCTCAGTTCGGTTTTATGAGTTTATGTAGTTAATTTCAACTTTCAGTGTTAAATATCGCCTACAATAAGAGACTACAGTACTGTATTCAAAATATAAACAAATTTTGATTGGGCTACACGGCGCCTATTCATCACGTGATTTTCGAGAAAGTGAAACTTAAGCTGCATTCAAGGACAGTGGGAAGTCCGAATTTTCTAACGTTATACCATTAATTAGACGCGGGAAAGCCTCATCGAACTCGTCAATCAGCAAGAGGGTCAAGTTGCGAAGTCGGTGGGAAAAAAGGGCCCGACTTCACCGACTGGTTCACCCCGAGGTCCCTCGAAATTGGCGACGCCCCCGTAGACGCCCGTGTTTGTTTTGTTTTTTTCCGAGTGGTTCATTTCCTTTTCGTTCATTTCAAACACATCATTTGGAGAAGCAGGTCATCTGCGCTGCCAACAATGCGTACAATTCCTATGACCTTCTTCCTAATGTCACTCAGTAAGTTTTTTTTTTTCAAAAATTGTATGAATTATGTTCATATTCTACTGTAACTTTATATTATTCCTGCTAGGTGGCGTCTGGGCTCGAAGTGAGGTAATGCACGTTCAAACCGTTTTGGGTGCCAACTGTTCATTACCATGCAGAGCAAAAATCAAACAAGGAGTGCAGTACTTGTTCGTGAGCTGGTACAAGGTAAATGCATCGACTGTGTTGTGCTTTTTTTTTTGCGTTTGTCCCGTTTTGTTTGTTTTCACTTTCATTTTCAGTTATTTTTCTCATATGTTAAATTCTGCGTTGGCTCACGGTATTTAGCAAACAAGTATTTTCCTCAATTTTGAGGTTGGATACCACATCGCTCTTATCCGCGAATGAGTCTGGTGTAAACAAAGTTGATAGGTGGAAACCCGGAAGTTGGAAGTCGGAAGAAGAGTATATAGTCCATTGAACAGGGCCAATGGCAACCTTCCAGACCCACTTAATTTCTTTCACAAAAGTCGGTGTGGCTTGTCAGGCTAGAATACTAATTAGGCCTATATGCCACTTTATTTTCTATGATGGTAGTTTTTTTGTGTGTGTAATATAATAATGTACTGTATAAAGCTAAAGAAAAAACGAACCCCTCCTACCTTCTCAGCCGCTTACTGAACCGCGTCGATGTGACAGATGCAGCTGCTCGGTGACCCGCCGACGCCAAAGCGCCGTGGCCTGGTGACGCGCGACCTGCCCGACGGTTTGGTCGAGCACTATTTGGGCCAAAAGCGGCAGGTGGTTCTTGAGAACAGCAGCAACATCCTCCTGCCCAACGTCACCTGCGGCGACCACGGCTCGTACATCTGCCGCCTGTACGCGCCCATCGGGGAGAGGAACCTCGAGGGAGAGGTGATCCTCCAATTGTCGGGTGCGAATCGCCGGAAATGGGAAATGTTCCGGAATTGTGGCTTAACTTTTGTTATGTGTGCCCCAACTTTTGAAGTTACTGTATTAGACGTACCTTGGTCAAGCAGTGTAGCGTTATCATAGCCAACTTTGTAATTCGTTATTGAAGGAAACTTAATGTTATCGTTATTGGGATATAACTATGTCAGGATATATGATTTAACTCCAAAACAGTGGCTCCAAATTTGCTCCTTTTTTCCCCCCTTTAAAAAAAAAAAAAAATCAAATACGGATTAATGCCATTTTAACATCCCAATTATAATATTGAACATTGACTATTTATTTGACTATTTACAGATTGCAGAGACATACCCGTTGGAAACCTGAGACTGGATGATGATGATGATGATGATGATGATGATGATTTTGATGATAACAATGTGATAATTTGGGTTTCCGTTTCACTGATCCTTGCTGTTTTCAGCTTCCTAGTGGTTATAGTAAGTAATGCACTCAAACACGCGGCATGGCAATTTGATAGAATGCGTTGCTACTTTGTAAAATTAGTAGTTGTTTTGAATTGTGAATTATTATCTATGCTAATTTATGTTAGTCCATTTGTTGCATTTCACATTATATGTTAGCATTAAGTTAGCAGACATCTGTTTGGAAAAAAAAAACTATGGTTTGATCTTTGAACATTTTAGTATATGCGTGTATTATTTTTAAATTAGTGTGTTTTTAATAAGTTTAAAAATGTAAACCTTTTTTCCTTTTAATGTTTTTATGAACCTGTATAGTATTTCTGCATCTTCATTGTTGTTCATATCTGAGTGCTTGCGCGGTTTAGCGCAACACATTAAATGGGTTTGTGTGCATTTCTTAAAAGAAATAAAAAATAACGCAATTTTCTACCCCCACAGATCATGTTGAGAAGGCTGCGGCAGTACCAAAAGATACCGTGGAAAGCAATCAATGCATCACCCGAAGGGTTTTGAGAGTCCGGTCATGGATCTCCAATTTTGTGTGCCTGATCAATAGGAAATACAATGCAATGCAATACAGACTCAAATGATAAAAATATAAATATACAGACAGTAAAAGCAACATGAGGATATAATAAAATGAAGAGCAAATGATCGATGGTGTAAAGTTTCTGAAAGTAAAAGGAGTAAAATGAGAAAATAGAGCAAATAAGGAAATATCAGTGAAAAGCTAAGTTAGAAAGATGGGCCTGAAGCTGTTTTTAAAAACAAGAATGTTCTCTCTGCAGACGCAAGGTTCTACGGATTGTAAGTGCGTGTCCTATATATTACAGTGAAACCCACTGCTGGGTAAATACGTACATTATAAATGCATTGAGATGCTAATCAGTAAACTTGTACATGTGCACTGTAAGATTTGTATGAAAATGTATTTATTTGAAACTTATCAGGCTTATAACTGTGAGACACTTTAACAGCACTGAAATAAAATATTAAGGCTTAACCCCTTATCGTATATATGGAATGACTTGTGCAACGACTCAACACTCAAGACAAAGCTGTTTTTTTATACCTTGTTGCCGTAACAAGTCATGTTATCAAATGAGAAAGAATGTGAAATATAGAAATCACTTCGTAAACGGGGATTTTACCTATCCTTTGATTTTAGTAGTTATTTGGTCATTATGTATCGTTATTGATTATTTGAATGTAATTGATACTTTTTATGATTATGTGATCAATCTTATTCATTTTCAGTGTCTGACAACCGTGCATTTGTTAATTTCTTGTTTAAGTAAAGTACATTTTAAAAAAGCTAGTGAAAAAATAAGTTTGTATGGTAACGTGCATTAATGACGTCTTAGCTCAATGCTACCTTCAAAGCCAACGATCTTAATTTCAACTAATTCCCGCTGGATGAAACCCATATTTAAAATTTGCATAGGTCTTTATATGAGTTGTCGTGGCCGAGTGGTTAAGGCGATGGACTAGAAATCCATTGGGGTCTCCCCGCGCAGGTTCGAATCCTGCCGACAACGTTCTTTTTTTATACAGTCACTTATCGTTGTTTGCTTGTTCTTCGGCGCTTTCCTCTACACTTTCAGAACAAAAGCTCATGATTATTTAATGCGCTGTTACACAAGAAAGGACAATTAAACTATTAATGAATTTGTTATTACCTTGTCCTTAAAATATTATCGGTGTTTTCATTTGATCTCTACGACTTAAATCAATAAAATATCATTCGTAATAACCGGTACGATCGTACTTTCTATTGTACTTCCAAAATAAATGCAAGCGTCAAATGACCCTACTGTACACTGCAAAAAAAGCCGTTAAGAAACTTTTTAATAAATTAAGAATATATGCTTTTTTACGATGTGATAGTTGTTTCTATTTGAGTTTGTCGAGATAAAGTAAGAGAATACATGTGCAATTTATTTCGAAGGATTGTCCATGAAGGCACGCTGACGTTACTTAGCAACGTCAAATGTTGTCGTAATGGCGCCCTAGTTAGCCTCTAAAGCTAATGGACTGACAGCCGCCATGGACGATGACCTGGACGAGTTATTGGACGAGGTGGAAAACAAGTTTTGTCGCAACATTTCCGTCAGTCTGGCGAGCTCCAAAGAGGAGGAAAAGTGCGATAAAGACAGTGGCGAGCGCCGGAATGTCGGGTAAATCCAGCTAATGAGGCTAAAGCTAATGTGCAGAAATGACGTTGCCCCGACGCAGGCAATTATAACACCACATTGTAGCTTTCCTGATGCTATTTGAGCATGTCGAGGCTGTCGTAGTTTAATGAGTATTTCTTGTGTCACCAGATGTGGAAATAAGATAAGCAGCATCACTGAGGACATTGACGCTCTCCTGGAGGAATTACAGGAGGGAGACCACAGTAATGCACCTCATGCTCAGGTGAATATTTTGTTGGTGTAAAATGTTTATAACAAGACATCCTATGCACTACCACAACTCAAATTCAGTGAGAAAACCACTACAGTTCCACTGTGCTTTATTTGCTATAGGGCGACATCAAGTGGCCAAGATGATCAAGCAGTAAAATATACAGGATGAAATAAGATTGTAGGCTTAAACAATGGCAAGATGACCAAAACCATAAGTAGCAATATTGGAGTTTTTGCAGTTGGTGTGTAGTGCAAATGCATCAGAAGTAAGAAATCTAACATCAGAGGTACAATGTTTAGGAGTGTATTAGTATGAATTGATGGTTGGCAATGAATTTAAACTTCTGAATGTTAATTTATTGGATTAATCTATTTTTGCATGTTTCATTTCAGCCTGCATCACTTCCCAAAGGACACGGGGACAAACAGATTCACTCTCAACCTGGAGGGAGAAAGTGAGCTAAATGAGCCAGCCCGAATATTCTGAAACCACTCTGGGTTTATTTAATGTCTGCCCTCTCCATCCATCAATGCGTCCATCCAGGTGCTGTCCCGTTTACCTCGGAGGCAGCGCCGTGGCAAAAGGAGTGGGAACAGCCGCATCCAAGAGGTAACAAAACTCAATTTAGCTTCTGCTATGAGCATTAATGCAATTAAAAACACATTTGTCTCACCGGCAATGACCGATGGCCGTGTGCGGGCAGGTCATGTGACCAGCTGCGGTGCACTTCCTGCGACTTCCGGGTGTTGGCGTTTGACGACTGCGAGTGGGACTCGTCGTGTGATTACCTCTTCCTCAGGTGAGCCGAGATCACAGTTTAATTTATTCCACGGCCGCATTCGTAGCACTTAAATCTCAAAGCCGCATTCCTAATGGAAATGAATGGAAATGCCATTAATCGGTTCCAGCCCCACAAAAATCACCAACACAAATGTTTGTAACCTTTTTATAATAAGAAAAATAGTACATACAGATTATATCTAGAAAAATGAAAGTTTTGTTTGACTTTCTGGTTGGACTTCTTTTTGTTACTGGTGGCTCCCTCTAGTGGTATGCAAAGGAATCCCCGCATAATTACAGTTCAATTCTATTCAACCTTAAAGTACAATACATTTTCATTTAATCGTTATGAATTGCTTTATACTTTTATTTAGCTACAATTTGTATTCAACTTCATGTGCACGCAGGAACAACATGCCCAACCACGGCAAGCTTGGAGCCAAGCTGAGGAAGAGGAAGGGCGTCCGGGCGTACGCTTGCCAGTGCAGCTGGTTCACTGCGTCGGAGGCCACCGACGTATTGATGCAGCCGCAGCTCAGATGGGCATGCGCAAGACACCTGGACTAAACCGTCTTCATACTATACTCACAAAATGATGTACACAATTTGTTCTCTAATAAGCGTTTGAACGGCAACATTCACAACTGTTTTTTAATATCCAAAAATGTACACTTGTTATCCTTTCTGTGACTCTTAACTTTTTGTGAGTTGTGTGTCATCATCATGGCAACGCCACCTGTACACATCAGCAGGCCAAACTATGATGAGATGCTGTTTAACATATTGTAATGTATAATATCAACAATTTTCTAAACACTTGGATCAGTCTACCGAGTAGACAAACCCAATTATGTTGAGCATTTAAATGTTCTGTCTGTCATTCGACATCACTCACTGGCATAAATAGATGATTAAAGATATATTATTTGCAGTAAGAAAATACTGGATCATTAACAAAATAGAGATAAATACATTTATCTCAAAACGTCCAGCGTTTTGATTCCCCAGTCAACTGACTGATTTGTCCGCCAGTCCAGCTGGTGGCGCTGCAAACTAGGAAGCGAACCGGAAAGAACGACTACAAAGAAAAAACACGACGAAAGTGATGGAAGAAACCGAATTTGACGAGTTCATCGACGACTGGTTTATTGAATCGTTGAAAACGTAAGTCACTTAGAAGGAATGGCTGGCTGTCCACATTCTGTTAAGGGTTAACGTTTTTGTTTAAACAAAAAAAAAGCACCGCAAGGAAATGCGAATAGCACGAGGACGTATGCGGCTTTTCACGTTAAACTCCGCTCAAAATCATTACGTTTTGCAAAGCATCTACTCGTAACGAATTATTTTGTTCCACCATTTTCAAGGTATTTTAGGTTTTAATAGCACCTAATTATCCCGGCTTGATTCTCCCCGTGATTTCAGGCTTGTTTAATGGGTTTGTTCATATTAGCATTGTGTCTGCGACTTTACAGCTTGAACTCCGCTCGGAATTAATCTAAAGTTTGAGAAACCCGTACTTATCATGACTATTTCCTATATTACATCTCCTGTAATATTATCCATAGTCTGCATTTCTTGCTTCTGCCGTTGATATTAGGCGACATTTGCTTCATACAGTATAATGGCTCTAACGGCTTCCGTCTTTTCAAAGCTAATGTTATTGATTAAAAAAAAATCTTGCCACAATGGTGAAATTTTGGAAAGCTCACGGTCCTGTCTTGTCTGTGTTGTGCAGTTACAGAGACCTTCATGTGTATCAGCTGGAGTTTCCCACCCGAGTCATTGAGTGGACGTCAGGGAAAAGTGAGTAAATCCATTTACTAAAGACTTTTCGCTCATTGTTAGAAAAAGAGAAATGGATTGGACATACGGCCCTGGCGCACCTGGTGATCACCAACGTCCCGGCAACTACCCCACCGGCAGAAGCATGCTGAGCAGCTACGGGTACGAAATATCATCCAATCATCCCCCCCCTGGATTTCCCTGCGCTTTCCCTCCTCCACATCCTCCTCCTCCTTTGGGCTACTTCCCCAACGTTCCACCTCCACTTCCGACATATCCACCAGTGGTCCAGAATTATAATTGGAATCCGCCAAAAAAAGACTTTGAAGCACCAAGTACGATTTGTCTTGAGTCTCCCGTGGATGAAAAAGCTCTCCAGAGGAAGCAGGATGAACAATGGCTAAGTCATTTCTTACAAAAAAGATCCACAGAGACTAAGGAAGATGCTCGGACGCCGCAGTCGCGATCACCTCCAGATTTCGGAGTGATCTTACGCGACGCTGTTGGTCTTGTGTCCCGACTGTCCGAGTCCTGCCGAAACCTCACAGACAAGCTGCACGAGGACGACGCCTGGGCAGCCTCTTACGGTGATGCCTTGCACCTAAAACGGGACCTCCAGGATAAACTGTCGAGTCTAGCGGATGGATTTGAAGCGAAAAAGCGTCATGTGATGAAGGTACGAGGGCGGCGGCTGAAAAGCAGGCAAAAAGCCCAGATGTTACAAGCCGAGTTTGAGGCGCATCGGGCCGAGAAGGAGAGCGCCGTGGACAAATGGTGGCTGCGACAAATCCACCAAGTGGAGGAGGAGAAGAAGGAGCGCGAGCTGAAACTGGCGGCTGATTCGGTGCTGTGCGAGGTGCGCAAGAAGCAGAGCGACATCAAGCGCATGCAGGACGTCCTGCGCTCGCTGGAGAAGCTGCGGCGCCTGCGCAAGGACGCCGCCGCCCGCAGGGGCGTGAGCGCCGGCGAAGACGAGGACGCGGCATTCCAGCGCCAACTGGAGCGGCTGCGGCGCGTCACCAAGGCCAGGACGCACATCTACACGGCGGAGGAGAAGGCGCTGACGGTGATGCTGGACGGCGTGCAGGAGGAAGAGCGGCGGGCGCTCAGGAAGGATCGGGAGAGGCGGCAAAAACACAAAATGGACGTCATGCTTTTCGGCGAGGAGGCGCCCGCCGACGCCGCCCTGCTGCCGTTTACGGAGTACTATGCCCAAGCGGAGTCCTCGCTGCACGCTTTGCTTCACGTACGACGGCAGTGGGACGTCTTCCTGGTGCCGGATGATCATTGTGACGGGACCACCATCCCATCGGGATGGATCCTGCCTCAGCCGCCGTCCAACCCAGCCTGGGCAGTCGCTCTGGTCGACTAATAACAACCAAGTCGTGTGTTGTTTTTTCTTTCGCTTTTTGTGACTTTATCACAGAAGGTTACCACCAAGGCTGCAACTACAGATTATTTTAATTCGGGATGCGCGAGTACTGCTATCAGGCCGATACTGGCCTTATCTCATGGTATTGGGTAGACTGTAGATACCAATTACAGATACTTGGAACAAATAAAAAAAACTAAATCTGATATCAAGTCTTCCTTGCCCGCATTTGGTGCTGTAGTGTGGCCGTTTGACATATTGGTGAATCATCATGTGCGCCAGAAATTGAATTGTCTGTCATTGTGTACTATATTTTAAAATACATTTTCTATAATAAAAAATACAAATAAAGCAACCTTTACATTAATGTTCTTGATTTCAAGTTATTTGGCAATCTACCATATTTGGAAATTTTATTTTATTTTTTTAAGGTTCTGGATTATTCTCAGAATTTTGCAAGTTTTATGGACCATTTTCTGTAAAATTCTTCAAATCCTCTAAGATTGTTTAAATTTCATTGTGCAAAATTCATTGGACAATTTTCTAGAAGAGTTCAAATTTTAGATATATTTTTTTAATCAAAAGATCCTCTGAAAGATTCTATATTTTTGGGGCGGGGTTATTTGTATTATGCAAAATTCACGTTTTGAATATTTACTTTTCTTGGTAGATTCTTTTTTTTTTTTTACAGTAAGCTTTGCATCATCAAAGCGAGCAAGCCATTTTCAACACTTAACATTGGTCAATTTTTTATATATATATATATATATATATAGGCAGCATGAAGCAAAATCCCCTCTGATAACATTTTTGAAAAATTCGTTTTTTTCATTAATCTATACTACTGGTCAGTCTACGTGTTCTATCTATATATATGTTTGTTTTGTTTTTTTATAAAATATTTTTATATTATATTATATTATACTATTTATATTTTATATATTTTTTTGTTGTAGTGGTAATTTAGACCACATGAGGGTGCTGTGTGCCTTTAAAATATATATATTTTTTCCCCCCTTGTAGAAGCGTGACAGTTTTACTCACTCCACCCACATAATGCAAATAACTACTTATTTTAATTTATTTGTCTACAGCCATCTGTGTGGCAGGTTACAACAAGTCCACAAAAAATGAAATTTTGGAGCTCTGTTTGCCGCAAAAACTCTTTGCTGAACAAAACAAGGTAAACTAATAATAATGCAACCCATGTGGTGTACGAGTTTGTTCATGTTTGTGTGTTCTTTTGCATGTGTACGTCTTGTTTGTGTGTATTTTTGCTTGATTGTGTGTATGTATATTCATCCACGTGTTTGTTCCTGTTCGAATGGATAATGGTGATGCGTTCAGGGTCTCTGTGCTGAGCGGGATTTCAAAGTACTCCACGGTGGATTTTCTCCAGGTCCTGTCAGCGTCCTCAAATACGTCCCGGGAACGAGGTGAGCAGGAAGTCCCAACGTGAACGTTTCCTGTCTTCATTTCAAAAGTCTAAACAGTTTGTGCTGCCGTTTTGTTTTGGAAGGCTGATTGTGACCAACGACGGGCTGACCTCTGACCTGCAGGTCTGGAACCTCGGGGGCGATGACAGCGGTAAGTACACTATGATGTCATCAAATTAGCACTGAGCTGACGCTGGTTTTGTGCGTGTTTGTGTGTCTCAGACGTCATCACAAAGGTGGCGAGCGTCCAAGGTTCGAAGGGAAGCGCAGGTGGCGTCAAGATGGCGGCCAGACTCTCACCGCAGCCGGAGGTTCTACACGGGTGTCGGGTTGGTGACGTCAGGCTTTCGCAGCTCACAACAGGACAGACGCTCTACCAGCTGGGTAAACATTTAGACGGTCGGACATTGGGGTTTCTCGGAATCACGGTTGCAACCTGCTGGTGACGCTGCTGTCCAATGGGCTCGTTGCACAAATCCGCTACTTCCTGAACTCAGTAGCACTCCTTCATTTCCTGTCTTTCATGATTGGACAAACTGATTAATCCGGGTGTACCTGTCCTTAGTATCCACGACGACAATGGACAGACACACCTGGATTAATCAGTTTCTCCAATCATGAAAGACAGGAAATGAAGGAGTGCTATAAGGAGAGCCCATTACAAGTTTACAGAAGGTCAACCTTCCTAGTTTTTTTTTTTTTTGGTCTATTGGACAAAAAAAAAACTTATGGAAGATTTTTTTTTGTGCACACCTCATAATACACACACCAATACCCCTCGCCCCCCCACAAAAGAAAAAAAATTCACCCCTGAAAATGTTATTGTGGTAGATTCTCACGCTTCTGTTTTTATACCACCCAAATTTTGGAAATGCTATTTTTATTTTTATTTTTTAATCCCTGAAAAATTTGTTCTTTTTATTTTTTTACACACTGAAAATTTGGCTCTGGAAGATTCTTAATATTTTTTTGTCTTTTTATTTCTTTATTTTAATTTTTTTTCACAATTTTTTGTTTTGAAAGATTTTTGGGGGGGAATTTTTTTTTTAATTGTTGTGGAAGATTATTCTTATATTTTTTTTATTTAATATTTGTAGATTTTGATGATTTTCCTGGTTTTGAACTCGCAGATTTGCATATTTGTGGTGTTTTTTTTGAATTTTGATTTGTTTTTGTTTTTTTACATGTTCTGATCTCCAATGCATTTTAATGGTTGACGATTATGCAAACATTTGCAATTTGCAGACCAGCTGCGTCTTTATCACCCAAGAATCTGTACTAGATATTTTTAGTTTTTTTAAATCGTAATAAATTATTAGATTACTTTTATACCATTGCAAGATACTCAAGGACACTTTTATTTCCTGACCTTGCAGATCAAAATTAATTAGATCAATCAAAAGAGTTTTGTGGAAATTTCACTGCTAAAAAACAAGCTTTTTTTAAGATGATAAATGCCCAAATTTGAAGGAAAATATACCAGTATGTTTTTGCTGTCTATATATATTTTATTTTTTTAAATTTAAGTGTCTTATCTTCGTCTTTATCCAGTTGTTATAATTGAAAGCATTTGTATTTTATATTTTGGGCCCCTGATAGGTTTCTGTTTCTTTTTGTCCGAGCAGCATCAACCTGTGAGGAGCGTCTGACCGGTTTCCACTTTGTAAGCAACGCCGTCTTCCTGGCCGCCTGCGCCAACGGCGACGTTCTCACCGTGGACACGCGGACGTCGTCTCCGCCTCAACTGGCGCCTGCTCCCTCAATGGCCGATTCCGGCGTTTGGTGGGCGGGCGCGTCCGAGTCCAAACTGGTCCGCGTGTCGTCATCCGGGCGAGCGGCAGTGTCAGATTCAAGGAGCCCGGCGAGCTTCGTGTGTCGGGCTAAGCTAGCGGTGGACAAGCCGCATCGCGACCCGGATGACATCAGTGTTTCGTGTGCGCCGGCGCTGGACGACGTCATTGCTGTGTCAGGTTTGTCACGTTTGATAAACTGCTTAAGATGGTTGCTCTCTTAACTCATTCGCTGCCATTGACGGCTATAAACATAAAAAATTCCTTACTATTTCTATTACTATCAACATTTTATTTACAACATTTTATTTATGAGAACCTAGGGGAAAAATATTGTACATTTAGAACAGACAAAATTTGTGATTAATCGTGAGTCAACTAGTAAAGTTATGCGATTCATTACGATTAAAAATTTGAATCGCCTGACGCCCCTAATTTTTAATAATTTTTTCTTTTTTCTTTTAATGTTATTCTTTAAAAAAATAAAAAACATGAATCTTTTCTTTAATTTTTTTTTTAATTTTTTAAAAAATTTTCTTTAAAAAATCATTTTAATTATTTTTACATTTTTTAAATAATCTTTTCTTTAACAAATATTTGAATGTTTTTCAATTTTTGATAATTTCTTTTTTATAATTTTAATTATGTTTTGTTATTTTTTATATATTTTTACAAAAAAAAGATTATTAAAAATTTGGGGGATCAGGCGATTTTTAATCGTAATTAATCGCATGACTTATCAAGTTAACTCACGATTAATCACAAATTTTATATGTGTTCTAAATGTACAACAAAGAAATTCTTCTAGGTTTTCATACTCTTGTTAACAAAAGTGGAAAAAAATGTTAAACCAATAGAAATAGTTCAAATGAATTTTTGACGTCTTTAGCCGTCAATGGCAGTGAATGAGTCAATATAAACGCCTGCATTCATTTTATTATTTTCAGGTTTCAGCGGCGTGGTCCAAATATACGACACGTCGTCGTGGGGGTCCGAGCCCGGTGACGTCGATCCACTTTTCGAGCACCGCGGCCACGCCGTGTGCTCCCCGCAGTCGTCCAGTCATGCTGAAGGTGGCGCTGTTGCAGTCACTTGTCACCTTTGGCATCCCAAAGAGTCTAGGACGCTTGTGTCTGCTGCCGGCGACGCTTCACTACACGTGTGGGACTGGATCGGCCAATCGGATGGCAGGTGACACACAGGCTAAATAAACCGCTTGCTTTTGTCAGTTGGCTCTCAAAAGCACACCAACCACATGGAATTTTCGTTTAGCAGATAAAGTTGAAAAAAAATTCATATTAAAGCATAATTAGTGCACAATCAAAAGTGAAATAAAAAGTCACACAAGAAACGTTTAGGTTTGACATTCTTTTTCTTTAAAACAAGTAGAGAGGTCGTATCACAGTCGCTCACTCGTATAAGAATTAATACACTAGTGATCATCATTCATTTAATCTCAGTTTACATTCTGATTGAAGCCCTTTTTTTTAAACCAACATTAAGAAGACAAAACAATTCAGCCATGTAAGAAGATGACATTTCATTGGTGCAGCATTCAGGAAGCACGCCAGCAGTTAGTGTATCAACTTGACAATACATAAATCACGGTTAAAAAAAATCATCATCAAAAAAGTGGATCTGAATTGGTATCATGGCCCTTTAACACATCGAACGGACGGACAACATAAAGATTTGTCTAGAAAATCAACACAGGAGTAATAAGCATGTCAAAGGATCAACAAGGTACACCTCGTCACTGAATTTGAAATCAAAAGAAAAATATTGTAAAAAAAAAAAAATCCCTTTCTTCTTGAGCTGCTTTCAATCTTCACTCATTTGTTTGACATTATATTTGAACTACATTTATTAGGGAGGAAACAAAAATAATGCTACAAAAATAGTATATAAATATTTTTTCCCCAAAATTTTTTGTTTAAGAATAAAGTACTTTTTTAGAGCATCCGTTTTATGGAGAAAAAGTCATTTGACAGGAAAAGTAATTTAAGAAGCGTCACAATCTAATATGTAGTCAACTTATTCAGCGTAAAATTATGTTCTATTATTGATAGTGTTTTTTTTCCCCCAAAGAAAATAAGTCATTCCAGTGACAAAAGTTTCCATTTTTAGGAAAACACTTAAAATTTCATTGTATTCTTAATAGTATTTTTTTTTAAAGAAAATAAGTAATTCCAATGACAAGTTGTAATTTTTTTTTAGAAAATGAGAATACGGTTGTATTTTCCTCAACAAAAGTTGTGCATTTATATTGGGGGCTGTTTTTAAGGGGAAAAATGTCTTTAAAAAAAATACACACATAAGGTGTGACTTTTCGAGAAAAAGAACCGTAATTTGTGTTTATCTTTTTTTTAGGAAAAAAAAAAAACAATTTTACAAGAATCTGGCTTTGACAATACAAATGTCATCTGAGAAGTTTAGTTTAATAGAAGTCACAATCGTCAGTATTTTTTCTAGAAAAATATCGGAATCTTACAAAAATACATACTTTTTTTTTCAGGAAAATGTTTTTTTTTGTACAATTACAAGATTAAAGTCACTTTTTTGACGTTTAACAAGCCATTTCATCTCTTTACTAAAAACATTCCTTTGAAAAGAAGCCTTTATTCTCGTAAGGTTTCCGTACGTATTGCTTTTCTTTTTCCAGTGGGCTGATACTCCTTTATAACACGGACAGGCGATTTCAAATTTACATATGAACACAAATTATGTACATTAGTTTGATTGGTCATTCATTGGGTAGCCGCAAATAGATAACAAAAATAAATGGTGTAGCCATGGCAACTGTTGTCAAGACGATGTTTAGCAAGCACCAAATGCCTTCTTTTTCTTTTTTTTCTCTGAGAGGGTTGGGGAGGCGTTTAGTGTGTTGTATGAGGCACGAAGGTGACATAAAGTGGAGGCGCACGCGTGTTTTGCCACTGACATCATTGTAGAGAATATACAGAAAAATACTGAAGAGCAAAAACGATCGCTTCGAGAAAAAGCTGGTATCCCTTGAAAAACCCGAACTTGCTCAAAAATTTGACTGGTCTTGGGGGGTGCAGGGGGGTTGGACTCTTAAAAAAAACTTCCTGAAAAATTCTGACTCAAAAATATGACATGGTTGTTTATACTAAAAATATAAATATACCTAGTTTTCTTTATTCTAAACAAAAATCCCTGAAAAAAAATTCTAGAAAAACTGACTTTTGAAATATAGAGTTTTTTTCCCCTCGAAAAAATCTCCCTACCCCCATCAAATATGAGTTTCTTGAAAATAAATGTTGAATCTTTTCTTATTTGTAGAAAGCTCTTGAATTGTTTTGGAAAAAATGTGTACATTTTTTTTAATTGCTGTTCGAATAATTTTTTTTTTTTTTTAACAATTCTTGGACGGAATGCAAAAAAAAGATTTAGAAAATATTGCATTTATGTTTCAAAACATTTTTAGTAAACTATTCACTTTACTTTTCAAAAGACCTTGAAAAAAATGTTCTCCCCTCTAAATAAAGACATCTGAAAAAAAATAATAATAGAGTTTTAAAGAGAAAAAGTCAACAACAACAAAAACTGCTCTCGAAAATATGACTTTGGGGAAAATTGATTTAAAAAAACATTTTTTTTTAAAGATTCAGATTTTCCCTTGAATAATGGACAAAAAAAGGTGACGATTTGCTCTCGAAATGCCAGGTCTTTTTATTCTTGTAGTATTCGCTCACCCTCGTGGTTTGGTCGCGGCGGTGACCGCGCGTGGCGAGTAGAGTCTGAGTTGAAAGGGCACGGGCGCACCCCCTCAGTCGCTGCTGTCGTCGTCGTCGTCGTCGTCGTCCGAGAAGTCCCCGGGTCGCCCGCCGAGCGAGTCGGAGCGTCCGCCGGCCACCAGCTGTCCGTAGCAGAACTGGCAGACGCGCACGGGCTTGGAGGACTGGCTGGGCAGCAGGTACTTCTTCTCGGAGCAGGGCCCGCACACCACGAAGCCGCACTTGCGGCAGTGGTGGCGGCGGCTGACGGGCGTGAACTTGACCTTCTGGCAGCGCATGCAGACGGCCGCCTCCGAGTCGGGCACCCAGACGGCGGCGTGCTCGCCGGCCGGCGCCTTGCCGCTCTTCTGCAGCAGCTCCTGGACGCACTTTCCGATGTGGTTCATCCACTCGGACTTCTCGGTGGCGGTGGCGGCGTAGACGGCGAAGGACTTGGTGGGCGTCTTGATGAGCCAGCCGTTGCGCAGCTCGCCCTCGTCGGGCACCGTGTCGATGGTGACGCTCTCCAGCGGGATGATGTGCTGCTTGTTGTACTTCTTCTTCTGCAGCACGATGTTGCCGTACACCAGGATGTCGTTGAAGAGGAAGAACTGGCGCGCCTTGGGCTTCTTGCGGCACAGCTTGGTGAGGACGCCCTCGCCGATTAGCACGCGGCCCGGGATGGCCAGGGGCTGGCCCGCCGCCCCGAAGCAGCCCTCCACCACCGAGATGCGCTTGGAGTTGGCCTCGCTGTTGGCCAGCCGGTCCACCATCTTGGCCTGGCCTGCGCCAACAAAACACATTTATGCTAAACCGTCAACGTGGATCACCATGCGCGGTCCGAGCATTGTTGAAGTGAGTGGAGACTGATTTAAACAAAACGTGGGCTTTGACGCCATCTTGTGGCACCCAGAAGCCAATTTGAAATGAGTTGAGGAGCTCCGTTTAGACAAAAGGAGTACTTTGGTGCCATCTTGTGGCACCCAGAAACCAATTTGAAGTGAGCTAAGGAGCTTCAATTAGACAAAAGTAGGGCCTGGATGCCATCTTGTGGCAACAAGCAACTATGTTGAATTGAGATAAGGAGCTTCATTTAGACAAAAGGTGTACTTTAACGCCAAATTGTGGCACCAAGAAACTATTTCAAAGTGCGATGAGGCACGTCATTTAGACAAAGGGAGTACTTTGGCGCCATCTTGTGGAACCAAGAAACTAGTTTATAGTGCAATAAGGCACTTCATTTAGACAAAAGGAGTACTTTGGCGCCATCTTGTGGAACCAAGAAACGGTTTAAGTGAGATACAGAACTTTTTTAGACAAAGGGAGTACTTGACAAAGTTGCTGCCATATTGTGGCACCAAGAGACTATGTTGAATTGAGTTACGAAGCCTCATTTTAGACAAATGTAGTGCTTTGCTGCCATTTTGCTGGCATCTTGTTGCCAGGGAATGATGGTAAAGTGAGCTGAAGAACGTAATTTAGACAAAAAGTAGTGCTTTGCTGCCAGCTTGTGGCATCTATAGGCAACCTTTAGACATCAATTAATTGCAGACCAGCTCTGGTCATTGGCATTCCACGCAAGCCCCGCTCACAAGAGCGCTATGCTAATGAGCGCGGGCCGTATTGAGCCACCCAAGCGACATGCACATTAATCAACTCGAGCGGTCAACTCAGACGACACACATATTTGGTCCCTTGGGGGGGCCCGCATAAAAGAGAGAGAGAGAGAACAAGTGGCATTCGCTAGTGATCCATGCTAGCGACTAGCGCTATTGTAACAAACGCTGAAAAGTTAGCCACCCAAATGTAGCACGTTTGAATAAGTAGCTAATGTTTTTACATGCTCTCTGTTAGCACAAATTTTCACTGCAATAAATTGTTGTTTACGTATATTATGTTTGTCATGCTCGTGGTCTTAGCTAGCAAACCGCGTTAATTAGCTGTGCGAGCCGATTTCAAAACATGACAACTGAGCCTGTTGGTTGACATGAGGAGCGCCATCTGCATGCTAACGAGGCGCTAGCGTGGATATTTGAGGTGTCAACAGAGCCGCACACGCCACCGCTGTGGGATGAGGATAATTAGCAGCTCTGAAGGCACCACGCCAACAGCCTTCAAAAGGCTTGTTGAGGAGTCTCTCCGCAACTTTAGCCGCTTCGCACGGAAGGCCGCCGTGTGGTCGCTAGATAACGCCGGAAGCAATTATTGATTCGCATCATGCAGCAAGCGCCACTTTGTGAAATTGTTTGAAACAAAAATGGGAACAAAGGGACGGAAAGGATTATTATTCTTTTTTTAACTTTAGCGACTCCACTGTCGTAATTAATGTCTTTGAAGTTAATTTTTTACAGATGATTCATAATGACTTAATGAGTCACTTTTGGCCTTCTAAGCAGCTTGCCGCCATGTTGTCGTTGGTTTGAATTGAGTTGTTCATGGCTCGTTACTGCAGCATCAACTCCCATCAATGGCAGAGGCGCAGCTGGGACAACATCATGTTGTGAAGCGTAATCATCTGATTCGGAATTAACAACAACAAACCTCCAGATTGACATTTCCATTGCGACTCATCATGAAAGCCTTATGTTTAGCCCCCGAAAAGCCATTTGACTAACCAACATAAATTTCAGCCGCCATGTCTATGACGAGTAAAAGTATATCCACAAAAAACGTCTTGGGAATTTTCATGGCAATTGAACATTTCGTGGTAATTTTTAGGGCCCGACCGATTAATCGGGTGCCGATTATAATCAGCCGATGATTAGCCTTCAAACCTTGGGCAAAATATTTCCCCCTTAAAACGTTATCGAAAACAAAAGTTTCTGACGCTGTGAGAGTACCCTGAATGCACCATTTTGCTTGCGTAGCATTAGCAACTAGCAAGTGTGTAGCGCATGTTATTCTGGTTATTCTATTGGCCCTAAGCGTCCTTTAAGCTATTTAATGACACTCCAGTTGGAGTTACTAGTAAAGCTAAACACACGACAATAAGAATAACATCCGCTGTATATTTAAATACAAAATATGCTTTGCTTTTAAAACATCGCTAACTTAGCGCTAATGCTAAACGTGAAGAGAGGATCCCATTCAAATGTTAACAGGAAGTTAGCGACGACTTTGGGAGTGTTTTACCTTCAAATAACGAATATCCACACACAACTCTTGTGGGAACACATACCAACAAATGAGATAACACTACGGAAAGGCACAAATTCTTCCTAATGTGTGAAACACGAGTTATTTTAATAGAATTCAATCTTCGAACAATTCTTTAGTACTCACTTTATTAGGTGTGGATGCACGGCACCACACTGCCCCCAAGAGGCCAAAAACGCACAGGAACAGTTAGTATTTGTTCTTACTGTTTTTCAGTTTATGCTATTCTTATTGTTTAAATTTGTCATTGTCCTTTCTAGTTTATTTTTTTGGTCTTAACACGCATTTCCACATGACTTCGCACAAAATACAACCCCCGGGAGGTCCCAGGTTAGCCTAGTAAATTTCAAAACTTGTGAAAATAACACAAGATAAAAATATATCAAAGAAAGGGTTTACAACAGTTACTGACACAAATCTATACAATAACCTTGTATACCTTTTTTTTTTTTTGATGAAGTTATACTTATTCAAAGCATTGAATCTTAATAGCAAAAGTTTGTGCGTGACACCCATTGAAAAGGAATTGGGGAGGGGGGTAATTTTATGGATTATATAGATTTTTAAATAATAGGTAGATCATCGGTAATCTGTATTTTTTTTCTGACAAAAATCAGCATCTGCTTCAAAAAATGCATATCGGTTGGATCCTAGTAATTTTCCAGGGTTACTGGACGACAACCTCCTAAATATTTTATCCAATTGCTACCAAATTTAAACCAAAAAAAAGGGACAGATTGACGACACTTATGGGACATTTGAGTTTGTCAGCTCCACACTCTTTTAGCTTGACCAAACTTTTAATTAAAAAGAGCCTGAACTAAAAATGTCAAGTATTACAAAACGTGTGCGTTTGAGTGATCCATGTTGAAATTGAAGACGTGTTTCAGCGGAACCATTTTGTCTTTGTCATTCAGAGCCTAGAGCCTCATTTTTTATTATTTTTTTTAAATCACATCAAGTTGCAACACAGATCAACAATCAAGATGTCTGATTGGCCGACACGCGTCCAAACGCGTCTTTGGATCATTATGGATTATTTGGTGCAGGATCTCGTTGAAATCCACCCTGGCTTTTCTGTGCTTCAATATGTCAACTCAAAGGTCACTTCATTAGGTACACTAGGCAATGCTATGCTAAATGTTTACTTTTGATTGAGAGTCATAACGATAGGTTTGTTCTTGGTGGTGGTTAGAGCTCATTAGTCATTGATGTCTACTGCTACTAATAATAAACATATTGTTGACGTTTGGTTTATGCATGTATACTTAGTAAAGGTGTTACCGCGGCAACAGCATAGTTACTGTACTAGTGTACTGTGAACGGCGGGTTCCTTGTAATCTGTAGCCATTTATACACACTGACATATTGGATTATGATTACACAAGGAGCTGTGCTGCGAAGGGGAGTGGAGCGGAGGAAGGCAGGAAAGAAGTTTAGACGATCAGGTGGATCATTGAAGAGTGCCACGCCCTCCTCGTCTGCAGTAAAAACACTTTCATAGCAAGTTTATTGTTTTATAGTGGCCTGAGTTGTAAAATGACCACATTAAAGTTCCTCATAATAGAACAGGAAACAATGACTTTTGATGGTGAAAATCTACATTGAAACTGCACAGATGCAGAAAGTCTAATTTAATTGGAGACACATATTATGATATTTGGAGCATAAAGCTCTTCGTAAGACGCATATTTGTGAATGCTAAGTAGCTTAGCAGCCCCCTGCCTGCCTATCAGGCTCCTTGGGGGAGGTACAACTTTTTATTTTTTCTTCTTTCCAATGCAACTTGCTGAGCTGCAACTTCCCCTTTGAAACAGGAAGACGACTCAGCAGGAGTCTAGGTCACACTTTCGCTACATGATCAAGTAACGGATACCGAGGAAAGAAAGTCGTATAAAGTTGGGCCGTTTGCCAGCCAATCGAGGGCCTCATATCTCACATTCACACCAATTGAGAGTCTTCAATGAAGGGATGTCAACGGAAGGTCACATATGCAAACAATGGGCTGGTCGCCAATCAATGTCAGGGTGCAGAGAGACACAATTGACTGGTCGCAAGCCAATGGCGGGGCACTTATAGACAAACAATGGACAGGTCACCAGTCATCAGAAGGGATGAACAATTAATCAAAAAGAAATCATAGAATGCAAATTGAAGCAATTTGGGGGCTGCTTCATTTCAACAAGTAGTTAGGCTTTATAGTCAACAACTCTAACTTAAGTAGATAAATAAATTCTCACATATGAATTCTGGGTTCATTTGTCTTCATTTTAACATAAGCCTGGACCAGAACATTTATGTATAATAAATCTGATTTACTTCTTGTGTTTGTTAAAATGTAAATGGAAAGAAGACATTGGGGGGGGGGATAATAATTTTTCAACATGCAAACTCCACACAGGAAGCCGAAATTCGAACCGCGAACCCTGTGCGGCAGACGTGCTAACCACTATCGTACCATACTGCCCTCAAATTAAATTAAGCTTCCAATTAAGTGTTTTCCAATTGACGCTTTTAAAGAAGCCTTAACGCCGATTTGGTCATTTAAACTGTCACGTTTGTTCAACGGATATAAACGGAAAACTTTGAATTTGACGTCCAACTTATGACCAACTGTTGCTAACGCTAGCCTAGCCTGGCTGGCTAGCCTAGCTTCGACAGAAAGTTAGCTCTTCGCCTCAATCAGTGTTTGAGTGAACTTTTCCCAACTTTTAACTTTTCAACCCGAAACTGATCCGTTTGCTCGAGTTATCGATCGTGCAAAGTTCACGAGGTCGATAAACTCGAGCTCCGGTAAGAAAAGTCCAGGCTAATCGGCTAAGCTAGTAAACGTTACAATGACACATTGAACACACAAGTAACTTTTTTTCCCGAAGTAAAAGTACATACCAGACTCTTTCTTTACTTCACTCTCTCTCTCTCTGTCTCGTTGTTATCCGGTGACTTTTAAAAGGTAATGTGTGTGGCCGATATGGCGAGTAAAGCGGCGGGTCCCATCAGAAAGTGTCCGGAAAAGGGGAGCCGAGCAACCACAAACTCAACACCGACAGCCGCCGCCTGCCTGGAAAATGAGGGGAGAAAAAAACAACAACAACATGGCAGCCGAGCAACGCGATGCCTTCGGGGAACACGCGGGGGTCGGATATTAGAACGCTGGTCAGATCAGGCGCGTTCACGCGACACTTGAAGGTAGGAAAGCTGACTACTTAGTCAGGTCAACAACAGCAAAGTGGGGGGAAATAACTCAAACTGATGTTGTGTGCGTCAGAATGTGAATTGTGTGGATTTTTGTAGACTAAATATAGTCTCACGTATGCTATTCAGCATGCTAACGTTTTTCAACACCAAGTTCGACTCCACACTCCAGTGACCATTCCAACTTCTAAATATTCATCTCTTTCAGTAAATAATGTGAATTACTTTCCCTATTCCACAAATTCATACATTTCCCACAATTCCATATTTGTATTGAAATTAATCCAATTTAAATATTCCAAATACAAGGAATGTCTTGAGACAACATAAATTCGCACCGTGACCACGCTCGTACCCCAAACACCTCAAAATGATCTTTCCCGATTGAAATGAATGGTATGTCCATTAATACACTTATGAATTAATCAATGGCGCGCAATTTGACTTTACAGTGACTTAAAACTCAATTGCAAGTTGCAATTATAACAAACTGTGATTGGCCTGTGTGCAACTAGTCTAGAGTGTCCAGTACCACCTTTTCCCCAAAGTCAGCTCGGAGAAACTTCAGCTCACCTGCGCCTCTAGTGACGATAGTGGTATAGGGGGGAAATGGTTAGCCCACTAGTTCTTTGTGGCTCTTATAATGTATATGAGAAGTAAATAAACAAATAAAACATGTGCAGATGATGCAGCCATCTCTCACAATCCAACTCTCCTCTCTCCTCCTCCCCCCTCGGCTTGCCTGCTTTCTTGCTTGGACACGCAAGTCCAAACAAAGATGACATCACTGCACACTCAAACGTGACTCAGAGGCCAGCCAGTGGACCGTGAGCTCGCACGCACGCACACACGCGCGCGCGCGCGCGCACAAACACCCATCTGTCCAGCTCCGCCAGCCTGTCCTCCCACCCCCTCCCTCAGGCCCCCAAAGGACTCACCCAGCTGGGGTGATGATGATGATGATGATGGAGGCCCGCAGACAACAAGCAAAGCATGTCACAGTCACAGTGAATTAGCGCCACGCTCTTGGGTGGCGTGCGGGGATCGAACGCCGGCGCGTGCCACGCAACGCAAGCCGCTGTGTCATCATCGCCCTCCTGCTCCTCCTCTTCATCGCCCGCCCGGGCTGCAATGTACACCATCAGCACGCCACAGTCAGGCGAAGCAATGTAGCAATGTCATCGTCGACATCATCATCATCATCGTCATGTTCTTCAGCATCATCAGCATGTGCACTTTACACTCCCTTTTCAACCCGTCGTTTTTGCATGTCCTACATGCAAAATTTATAAAATAAATATTTTTGAATGTTGTTGTTTTTTTTACAATAAATGATATGTATTTTTTTAAACAGTTTTTTGGGGGGTATGCGGCATATTGAAGTAAAAATTATTTTGATAAAGTAACTCATTTCTATAATTAAATGGAATATTAAATATTTAAATAACAAATGCTAAAAATATAATTTTATTTGGTTTAAATGACATCATCTCCTCTATTGTCAGAAGACAGACTGCGAGCCAAGTTATTTGTATCGCGATTTGTAATTTGACAAGCAACACAGGTTTGTTTAATCTGTGAAGAAAACAAATAATTTTTTTTAATACCTCATTACAAAGTGTCGACAGACAGCACATCAACGGTTCAAAAAGAATCGAACCAACAGAATAAAGTAATATTTTTTCAACAATTTAACGGAAATTAAGGCTAGTTTTTACAGGGGGGAAAGGCTATTGAGGACAATGTTGCGTTTTTGGAAAGATAAAAAAAGTTTTATTTAAAAAAAAAATATATATAATTCATGCATGAAATATAAGGCACACAAAGCAAACTGAATAACAGGTGAAGTCTATTGAATTGCACACACATCAAAACACAATGAAGTGCATTGAATGACACCTACGAAGTACATCGAAGTGATAAGAATAAGTGTTGTGTCATTTCTGCTCTTCACAGCGTTATGCTTTATCCGCTGCTTTGGCGTAATTCCGGCAACTGGTTGCAGTAGCCGACACACACACAACGCATACACAGAACGTAATCCCGTGTTTCCCTGTGTGCGCCGTCCGGGTAATCCTTAATCCGGGGGGTCACGGTGGCAGCCCGACTAGTGAGCTAACGAGTGAGTTTATGCAGATTAAAATGTTGTGTCAGCAACTGAAGCGAAAAGATTCAATTTTCACTCCCAAGATCCTCACACACTCGCGTCGATGACATCATCGAGGGCAGCGGCTCGCAACCTCAAGAAGCACCTGATCTTAAATAAACAAAAACAAAAAGATGAAATGTGAATGTATAGTGCAGTAGTTCAAAGTTTAATACAAATTAACTGTATTTAAAAATATATTTGAGTAGAACTGTGACATGAGTTTTTCGCGTTAGAGGCTGCTGCTTGAATTTTTATTTTCATTTATTTATGTATTTATTTATTTATTATTTGCATTTCTGGCAACAATTTGATCTACCAGTGACTTTCAGGAATTTCTCTAAGAGATACATCCACTAACACATTCACAACATCTTCCCACTATTGGTTGGTTCTAGTGAAAGTGAATATTTTTGTTGTTTTATGCTCCCATTTTCCGTCTTCTTTTTAATGCAGACATTTTGCCAAATTTCTTCTTCTTACCACCAAACTATACTACAACATACTTCTTAGCAAAGATTTTGTTGTGAGAAGGTTCATAATTACCATAACAAACTATGATAATTTCCATTAGCCTGTCTTTGGTGGTCACATTGTATGTTAGCATTAAGCTAGCATACTTTCTTGAGACAAAATGATATGGTTGCTTGAAACAATCTATCTATCCATCTATCCATCTATCTATCTATCTATCTATCTATCTATCTATCTATCTATCTATCTATCTATCTATCTATCTATCTATCTATCTATCTATCTATCTATCTATCTATCTATTGTCAGCTAGCAAGCTAATATCATTTGCTAGCAAGCAATCATCATCTTTATCTATCGTTAGCTAGCAAGATAATATTTTTTCTATCTATCTATGTATCTATCTATCTTTCTCTCTCTCAACATCTATAACATTGTGATGTATGTTGATAACTAATTTACACATCTCCATAGTTGCTCCCACTCGCTACATTATTTTAATAGAAATGATTATTTCCCATGAATGCATCAAAACACATCTTAATGCATCTTAATGGACTTGCAGGACTGTCGAATAGTGTGAGTCCACATAATGGAAAGTGTGTACATCAGAGGTGGGCTGGAGAGGGGGTGTTGGGGGGAGGAGGAGGAAGGGGGGGGGGCTGTCATCATCCTCACAGTCAGCCAATAGAGGGAGCCGGCGGAGACCCTTATAAAGCTGAGCAGAGCATCGTGCATCATCATCATCATCATCATCATCATCATCCTCGTCCTCTTACAAGGATGCCGCGATGGACGTGAGCTGATGAGTGGGCTTTCTTTCTTTTTGGGGATGGGGGGTGGAGGGTGGAGGGTGGAGGGAGCAGGGGCCGTCTCATGCATGCAGGGATGTGTGCGGGGCACGGGAGTGTGGGGGCAAGATGAAGCTTCCCAGTGGCTTCCTCAAAGTGACACTCAAAGTAAGTCGGGCATCATTTATCAGGTCTTCTGAGGTCTTTTTTTTTTTTGACGGGGGTTGGGGGTGATCCACACTTTGGTGCACTTTTAAGGATATAAAACCCTAACTGACTATTTGTAATATTGCACATTCTGATGACTTGCAGTTATGTGTTATGGTGCTTGTAGTAAATATATGCTGGAGTGTTTATTTGCTTGGTAAAAAAATAAAAAATAAAATAAATAAAAACGATAACAAAAACATACAAGAGTTATTTCTTTACTGTAGAAAGTTCAAGTTTTTAAAAACTTAAAAATTAAAAAATTCATAAACAATTTTGCACAATCTATGTTTATTACAGTTCTTGTTGTAAGACTGTTATTGTGCCAGTCATCAACATTTTTGTGTGCCTATTTCATTAGTAAAATAAAGCTGAAAATGAATAATTAAGAAAATATAATACGTACCCTATAATTAGAAAAAAAAAATTAAAACAAATTTAAAAAATCCAATAAAACTCATTTGTTTCATTTATATATACAATATAGTACAATATATAATTTGACATAATACAAATTAAACATACAATGAAATGAATGTAACTATTTATTGTTACAACAATTGAAATATATAATAAAGTCAATAGCCTACATTTTAAATAAGAAATACAATACAATGAATTTAATAAGTCATATAAAATGTAGAATATCATTAGAATGTAATATGATTTGAACAGATTTAGAATAAAATATATGGAAACTGCAAAAGTGTTAATTTTAATGCTTCATTTTTATAAAAGCGAGTTCTGCCTTTACAAAGATAACAATGCACAATTTTGAAATGTAGAAATGTGTTGAAGTGTTTATTTTTTTTTCTTTTAAAAATATAAGCCACTACATTTATAGATCAAATCAAATAAAAAAATGTGAATGCAAATTTAACAAGAAATGTATGTCTTTACAAAGATAATAAACACTCAATTTTGACTGATGCACTGACACTGTCCAAGAGACATTAATGTAACAACAGATTTACTATAATGGTTCCCTATAAAAGCATACATGCATGTTAATAGTGGTTAATGCTTTCTTTGGGGACTGTTTTTCTTTAACGGGATTGCGGCCATTAGTCAAATTGAATTTATGAACAGCTCCAAATATCAGTCAGTGTTAGGACAAAATGTCATAGAATGTCAGGAAAAACTTAGTAGAACATCTGAACTTTATTTCAAGTTAACTCATTCACTGCCATTGACGGCTATAGACGTCAAATTTCATTTGAACTACGTATTTCTATTCATTTAAATTTTTTTCCCACTTTTGTTAACAAGAGTATGAAAACCTAGAAAAAATGTATTGTACATTTAGAACAGATATAAAATGTGATTAGTAATGAGTTAACTATTGAAGTCATGCGATTAATTACAATTAAAAAAAAATATTGTCTGACGCCTCTAATTTTTAAATATTTTATTTTTTGTTTAATTACTTAATTATTTAAACTCAAGATTAATCACTAATTTGATATCTGTTCTAAATGTGCAATCCATTTTTTTAGGTTTTCATACTCTTGTTAACAAAAGTGGACAAAAAAATAGAAACTAATAGAAATAGTTCAAATGAATTTTTGACGTCTATAGCCGTCAATGGCAGCGAATGAGTTTTAATCAGAGGCACTTTAAATGGCAGCAGGTGTGCACACTTATGCAACTTCTTTTTTTTTTTTTTTTACAATGATACATGTCAAGTTTTGAAATAAACCAACTTGGTCTCATTCATATCTTGAAATCTGGCATTTGAACAGGGGTGTGTAGACTTTTGACATCAACTGTAAATGTAGCAGAAACGGATCCATGCATGTAAACAAACATAGCTCAACCGTTGTCATGCATCTATTTGCACTGGCACTCCGGGGAAGATGATTAGCTGGATATGAGCGAGCCTTCTGCATGAGCAGCTACATGGACGCAGGGGACTGTGTGTGTGTGTGTGTGTGTGTGTTTATGTGTGTGCGTACTTGGCCGCTGGAGGAACTGAATGTGAAACTGAAAGATAAGCAATGACAGTGTGAGCAGAGGAGGGAGTCGAGGGGGTGTAGTATAGTTCGAACAGTTTGGCGCATCTACTGTATACAAGAAAGAGGTTCTTGCATTCATTATAGACAAAATATTATGTCCTTACTGTTGAAAATGATTTAATGAGTCAAGTATCCCAAGGTCTGGGATGTGACATCATCAGATCGCACACGTGTACTGTACCTAATGTTATCCGTGGCCCGGGGTGTCAAATGTGACGGCTGCAGCTTCATGTCGCAGCGCCTTTTTTCTTTATGTCTGTGCGGATTAAAAGACGGCCCAGGCCAGCTGGCTTGTGTTTACTACTACAGCCGTCCACTTAGATTATGATGTCATCGTCCATCCATCCATCCAGACCGCAAGCGCCGCCGGTCTCACATGAGCCAATGGAGACGGTTTATTTACTCACATAAAGTCACATGACATCAAAATAATAACGTCAATAAAAATAAAAATAAAATATTTTCTGCATGAAATCGCAATAATTTATTGCCAATTGTTTCGTTTGGCTGCACTGCTTCCAGTAAATTTATAGATTTGTTTTTTGTCCAATTAGATTTCATCCTCTGTGTTGCCATGTCAATCAAATCTGCCCTAGGCCTTGAGAATCAGCAGTGCTAACTTTGTAACTTAAACTGTATTAACAATGGAAGTGCTCAAAGATCATCACAGTAAACAAGCTGTTCATCGTTTTGTTTTGCTCATACTTATCTACCTCTCGGTCCATAACAAATAACAAAACAACGACCTTGTAGCGTTTTGCTGAGAGAAAGCGCGAGCCATGTTTACCAAAGAGAGGTTAATAAATAAATATCTGTTTGAATAGCCAAGTGTTGTCCCCTGCTTTTGTTGACATTGACACCTTAGCTTGTCGATAAAATGTCAAATTCAAGGCTGAGTACTTCAAGGCTATTTTGCTGCTAATGTGGACGTCTGCCACAAACCATTGATCGCCTAAGCATGACTCTAACTCTGACATCTGCAACTCTGAGTTTCCCTTCTTTGTGATCTTCATCACTAAAACTAATTCCCAACCTAGACATCATAGCCCTTCACCTTTCTAAGCTAGCCTAAACTGTAAACCTAAACTTAACCTGTAGGCCTAATACTAAACCGCTTCCTTCCTAATGCTAACCAGTAACGCTAACCCCAGAACTTCAACCGCAACCAGTAACACTAACCTTGACCTAACGTCCAACCTTCACATTGGGCACACTCAGAAATTTCAAATCTCTTAGCTGGTATAGCAACTTTCCTAACCTCGATGGAAAATGTCATTGGATCAAACAGGAATAACAATTTTCTAGCCAACGTCATGCAATGGCAAGTCTATCCAGAGTATAACTAATCTCTATAAATGGACTACAAAAAGCGCTACTTCGATCCATGTGCCATTTTTATTTCATTTAGGTTATCACTAACAGTGAGAATGTCTTAAAAGGGAAGTCAACATGAAACATTTCTTGACAATAATATGTTATATGTGACCTCACTAGTCTTAACATGACATTCTGATTCTGATTAAGGGGGCGGCCATTTTGTCACTTGCTGTCGACTGATTATGACATCACAGTTGTTCAGTGCTCAGGCAACGACCAATCACAGCTCCCCTGTTTTCTGAAGCTGAGCTGTGTTTGGTTGTTTCCTGAGACCTGAACAACTGTGATGTCATTTTCACTCCATAGCAAATGGCAAAATGGCCGCCTTCTGATATGGATAAAAACGGTTGGATTTTGCTGCTTAATTCATATTCCACTAACGCAATATTAACTAGAATACCCTATTTTGCATCTCAAATCGGAACATTTTTTTAAAAATGTTTTTTTTCTTTTTCTGGAGAGCTCAGTACTGTATTGTTCATTCGGTAAAATTACCGAATGAACAATACTGAGCTTTCCAGAAAAAAAAAAGAAAAAAAATAGAATACCCTTTTTAGACTAATGC
Source organism: Vanacampus margaritifer (assembly GCF_051991255.1). Lineage (NCBI taxonomy): Eukaryota > Metazoa > Chordata > Actinopteri > Syngnathiformes > Syngnathidae > Vanacampus > Vanacampus margaritifer. The sequence goes on along the minus strand of NC_135440.1, from coordinate 20,750,505 downwards.
ATTGAACATATTATTGTCAATATTTTTTTTTAAGAGCCTAAACTTAGGTTGACGTGGAAATTCACTGCCCTCAGTAGTCCCTCCTAAATGAGATTCATCGCTTCTTATCCGTAATCGTTTTCTTCTCTATCATCTTTGAGCATCTTCGCAATGAGTCAGTAAACTTGGTCAGTGGCCTATTGCTGCCGTAAAGGATTATGGGTAACTTCTTTTTGTAAAAGTGAGTCAGGAAGAATCTATACCAAAGGTGGGTCCAATGTCGCATTGATAGCTTTTTTAAAATTTTTTTAAAAAAAAATTATTTTTACCATGCTCCGATCCACCCGCCTCCCAGGCATGTCAGTGAGTATATGTGGTGCATTAAAAAAATAAATCGTGGGGGGGAGGGGGGACACGGACAGGGGACCGCAGCACTGCTCTATACTGCGGTCTGTCCCAACCGATGGCACCCCCCCCCCCCCCCACACACACACACAGTTGTGTGGTGCATTAAAATAGGAGGGGAGTTGTACGGCGAGGACGGTGTTTCCACCCTACAACCCCCCCCCCCCCCCACACACACACACACAAACACACCCCCGCCCCCCAAGTGTGTTATGTGCCCTATATGTCTATAAAAGTGTATTGTGCAAAACTAGTGCAGTGAGTTAAGAGGAGCGACCAGCGCCCCCCCACCCCTCCCCAACCGGGCGGGGGCAGGAGGCGCACCCGCCCCCCAAACCCCACCGGGACCCCGGCGGGCATATGGGACCAGCTTTCAGCTTCCAGATAGCTTTCTAAGCATTTGTAGAAATCAAACAACCTTTCCTCCAAGTACTTCCAGGCAGAGCTTGGCAAAACCGTTGTTACGTAGCCTGTCATTGACGGATGTCCACCTTTTGACGAGTGTTTTATGACAAAGTCTCGAAAAAATACACGGACTGAGCACCGACCGAGTGAGTACAGATAGTCCGTCTCAGTTTGTATCAGTCCTTACAGTTACACAAACCAACATCCTCCCTAACTATTGAAGAGGGTCTTCTGCCCAGATTTAGTCATAACTGTTTTAATTTATTTATTTCCTCAGTAGAACTTTTATCTGTGGCTGTGTCTTTGTGAGTGATGTCGCAATTTCTGCATGTTGCCGGCAGGTCTGGGGGGGGCCTCCTCTATTTTCACAGCAATAGACCATTTGTCTGTGGTCGAAGTCAATGTGTATTGAATGATGTCTGTAAAAGTTTTATCTCATGTCTGGTGAGCTCCAGGGGGGGCTGTTTACTGGGGGCTTGGGGGTTTTATGATACCGCCCTTCAAAATAGTATAAGAATGTTGTGAGTCCGCTGTAACTTCGCACTAGTGAGAGGCTGCCGCTATTGTATGGGAACTCACTTGTGCCCGGAATATTCTGTAGAAATAAAAGCTTCGAAGCGAATGTTCATCAATCTCCAGCCTGCATTCGGATAACCAACATTCTCACTACCCGAAAGAAAACGAGCACGCGGAAGAAAAAGATTCTTTTCTTCAACACTATATAACCAGTCACCTAACTCTTAATCCCCATTTGTGGTTTCCTTTCAGGTGCTAATGTGAACGTCTAGCCCGTCCAATGATTGACACCGACCCGCCGAGCATGCAGGACTGCGCGGAGGAGGCGCAGTGCACTGTGTGCTGCTGCACGCTGACCAACAAAATCCTGATGGTGGTCTTCATGGTGCTGCTGATCCTGGCCATCCTCTTCGGCAACCTGCTGACCCTGGCGGTGGTCTTGGGCACCAAGCACTTCCGCACGCCGCAGGGCTACCTGAAAGCTTCGTTGGCGGCGGCCGACCTAGCGGTGGGCGTCTTCGTGGTGCCTCTGTCCGTCTACGCCGAAGTCTACCTCATGGCCGGCGATTCCGCGCCCGGGTGGATGGCTTACAACTCGCAGTCGGTGATCTTCCACCCTTGCACCCTCATCGGACCCATATTCGCGGGGTGCACGCTGGTGTCCATCACCACCATCTTCCTGATGACGATAGAGCGTAGCATCGCCGTGCTGAGGCCTCTGCATAAGGACTCGGTGATCACGCGCAAGCGGACCACCATCCTCATCGTGCTCTCCTGGCTGGGGAGTTTCTTCCTCGCCATGTCGCCCTTGCTGTTCAGTCGCGAGATCGTCCTGGAGTACAACACCTGCAGCCGCATGTGCAACTACGCCCTGGGAACCATCGGCCAGTTCCCCTCGCAGGCCTGGAACATCCTGCTACTCTTCCCGGCTTTTGACTTCACTCTGCTGGGCGGAACGGTGGCCATCAACATCATCTCGTTGTCCAGCATCCGCCAGCACTCCATACGCAGAAAGCACCTGGCAGAGTCCGAGTGCCAGAAAGCCAGCAAGCCCACTTTCTCCGACATCAAAGCGGCCAAGACCATCGGGGCACTGACGGTGGCTTTTACCGCGTCCTTCACGCCAATTGCAGTCTTCGTGGTGGGCAACGTTCTGGGCAACGAGTGGTGCAACTTCTCCTTCTTCGCCTTCTGGATTTTGGCCACTAATAGCTGCTGTAATGTGATCATTTACAGCGTACGCGACCACAAATTTAGGCTGTGCGCACAGAAATTTTTGCTAAGAGATGCCAACAAGAGCTGCAGACAGACTTGAGTTTTCCTTCTTTTTTTTTGGTCAAGTGTGCATGTCTGTCATGTGGACTGCTAAACGTGATGTCTTGAAATGCTTAGGATTTGAACTTTTTGGAAGTGCTGCTTTTCACCTAGTAGGTTCGAGGGGTTATTGATGATAGTGGTCGGTATTGTGTTGTATGTTCGGCAAAGTTGTTGATGAGTGCGTGCAGTCCTCAAAACTCCTCGAACCTCCTTACCCTTTCTTTTACCTAACCTTGCCTGTGCTTGCTTACCCTACCTTATCCCTATCCTTTCTAATCTGAACCCTAACCCTCTTTAACCTTTAACCCTATAAATCCAAACGTATCATATCAAATAAAAGACATTTTGAGCCTTCCATTTCATGAGTATAATATTTTCCCCCCCATTAAAGCAACACTTTGGAACTTTTAGTTTACGTTGATTATGGCGGCACCATATGGACAAAAGTGGTATTGTTATATCTGAAGACCACATTTCCCATGAGAAGCACATTGCGTCGTTTTAGCTCACGCCAGCGAGTGAAATCTGGGCCAATGTTGATCCTTGACTGTCCTTTCATCCGGGGTTGCTTTTGACATATGCCATAAAGCAGTCAACACATTTGTAGTTTTTTTGTGTGGCAGTGTTCCTACCATCCTCCTCAAAGTTGCTTAGTGCCAGTAAAAATGATACAGACCCCCCCCCCCCAAAGGTACCATTCAACTAGTTTTAAGTTGATGTTTCATCAGAAGAGTTATGAAAATATTTTATTATGGTTGAAAAGTTCCTTAGTGCTACTTTAAAGCCCTGACGTAGATGATCTGACACATGCATTGCACGGATAATCCATTAGAGGGCAGTATCATCCATCTGATGGCTTTTCTATATAGCTAGCTATATAGCATCATTATTAGCATGATGAATGGAGGCTTCAAGAGTTCATGAAATGGTGAGCGGCAATTACATTAGGCATATTATTCACAGGAGGAGCGTAAAATCCACTTAAAACCAGATGTGCCGTAAGGCTTTGAAAATAAATGATGGGCCAATAGGACAGGAAAGGGCATCATACAAAACATAAAAGAATAATAAAGGAACAATACGACTGATCTTAATATGACTCATAATAAATCTGCATCCTGCACTCACACAGGAAGTGGTGACATCACCGGGAGACACAAACATGAAGGCAAGGGAGAAAGGATACGAGAGGAACCCAAGAAGACGATTTTCAGTCTTTACCAGGATCCAAAATGGTTGCAGGCTCAGTTCTATAAAGACTTGAGCTATCATTCTTAAGTAATATTTTTTTCATACACTTGTTGTCACTTAATAGAGTAATTCTACATTCTACATTTTGATTTTATTTAGAAAAGTTCAATTGTTCAACTCATCAACTCATTCACTGCCATTGACGGCTATAGACGTCAAAAATTCATTTGAGCTATTTCTATTAGTTTCAAAATTTTTTCCACTTTTGTTAACAAGAGTATGAAAACCTAGATTTTTTTTTGTACATTTAGAACAGATATAACATTTGTGATTAATTGTGAGTTAACTAATGAAGTAATGTGAGTAACTATGATTACAAATTTTAATCGCCTGATGCCCCTAATTTTTAATCTTTTCTTTCTTTTTTAAAAAAAAAACAAAAACCCAAAAAATTTTGTTTAATTTTTAATAATCTTTTTTTTTTTTAAAGAAAATATTATTAAAAATTAGGGGCGCCAGGCGATTACAATCTTTTAATCGCATGACTTAACTAGTTAACTCACGATTAATCACAAATTTTATATCTGTTCTAACACAATAAAAAAAACATCTAGGTTTTCATACCCTTGTTAACAAAAGTGGGAAAAAATATTAAACCAATAGAAATAGTTCAAATGAATTTTTGACGTCTATAGCCGTCAATGGCAGTGAATGAGTTTTAATTGTGAATAAAAAAAATGGAGATATGAATTTAGTATGATTGCAGTGAACATTCCCAGTTGAAATGTGTAGGGTTATGGTTCGTGCGTTTTTTTTTTTTTTTTTTTTTAAACTGTGGAATGTTTGTTGCCATTCTATTTATTGGTATTTTGCAAGGTGGTTGGAGATGCTATCACATTAGTTATATGACACTGACATTTCTCTTTTGCGTTCACTCATTAATCTGTAGATTCTGGTTAAAAAAAACATGACATTTATAGATAAGACTCATTTTTAGACGTTTATATTTACTTTGAAAGAAAAGGCCTGTTTACGTCGGCCGTCACGCTGGTGGCTTCCTTACGTAACGCTCCCTTTACTGTTATGTGACGGCAGCACGTGTTTCCGTGCATCTTTCATGACGTTAATCTTTCATGATTTAAGGAACACATAGAAAAAGCGCAACGTCTGAGAGGGAATGACGTTTTTTTTTTTTTTTTCTCAGCACACATGAAGCAGCCCAGATGCCAGGAAGATGGAAAAGGGTCCCATGTGTTTTTTTCCTTTTTTTTTTTTTTAGGGAGCTCACAGATGAGAGTTAAAACGAAAGCTCATTAGTCCTAAATGACTCCTTTTGCCTCCAGCATTTTCTATAATTGACAGCGTTGCGCACACACGAGCTGCATGCTGCGCTCCGCTGGCCGCGGGTTCGGGTATTGACAGATGTCCTCTGTAATGGCCGAATAAGCAACTTCTCACTGATCAAATGCACACCGCTCGCAAAGATTTGTTCTTCGCTGCTTGCCTCTCTCTCACAAATGTTTTCATTAGAGATGGTGAGTATCAAAAGGATGTATCGTATCTGCCCGATACCGGCTTTATTGTAAGGTATTGAGTTGTGATGAAGGCTGCCGATAACAGCTTGATATTGATAGTAAGGTGAAAACTAGTGTTATCAAGAGCTAATTTAGCTGGGTTCGGAAGTGTGTTCGGTAGGTGAACTAATGAATACACACTCACCCACATACAAAATAAAAATTTAAAAAATATATATAATTTTTTTTTTTTTTTATAAAAAAATAAAAAATTATTTAAAAAAAAAAAAAAAGAGAGAGAGAGAGCAATGATGATGACATGTCAAATTGGTAAAATTACCGAATGAACAACACTGAGCTCTCCAGAAAAAAAGAGCTAATTTAGCATTTTTACAGTGTTAGCATAGCTATGGGAACACGTGGACTAAAACCACTCCATCCATCATTGATGCCCTTGTCAAACGCTGGCTTTAGATGGCCCGTGTGAAAGGGCTAGCTAGAGTCTCACGGATTCAACAAAAACGGCAACAGCCTTTGATTAACGTAGTTTTGAAGATGTCGAGAACACTCCGAGACCTTTTGTCATTTCTTCCCGTGCCAGGTTGAAATAGTACCGCATGAAATGCGCTTTGAGGCTTAGTCGTAGCTATCAAAGGCTTTTAATTGGGCCGTCACCAACTCTCACCTGATCTGAGTGTGAGTGGACTTTAGGGGTCGGGGGGGGGGGGGTGCTGCGGTGTCGTGCGCTTTGGCGTCATGGCTGGGAAAAGTCTAGAGTCGTCTTTTAATGCTGTCTCGCTGCCCTTGAGAGCAGTTTAGCAGTTGGTCTCGGTGGAAGCTCTCACAGGAACAGGAAGTTTCTTAAAAGTCATCACGAAGCAATAGTTGGAAATAAAAGTCCAGAACACGTCATCCGTGCGTGGGCAATGTACATGTTGTACATGTTGTATATTTAATGCTTTTGCTCCTCTTGACAGGTACAGCCACTTTGCACCAAAGAACACGATGACAATTCAAAAACTGATAGACTATCTGGTCAACGAGCACGTGTAATAATAATAATTAAAAAATATATATATATTTTTTTTATAAATTTCAGTTCCATCATTGATGTTTTCACTTTTCTTTTTAATTTAAACGAACTAACACCTTGAACTCAGCAGAAACACGTTGTTACATTTCCAACGGTGGCTATAAAAAGTCTACACACCCCTGCTCAAATGCCACGTTTTTCTAATATAAAAACTAACTAAACTAAATAAATGAATGTGACCCACAATTAAAAAAAAAAGAAAAAAAAAGTGTAATCTTTTCAATCTTTAGATTGGGGCAGGTGTGTTGTGACTCCCATTTTAGTATCACAAAAACGTGTCAATTGAACAGGGGTGTGTAGACTTTTTATATCCACTGGATATGTCCATCATTTATTGAGGTCTACTTTCTGTATGTGATTTTCCGACTCGAGTCTGTATAAAAGCCTTGAGGAGACTTCAGTAGGTCTTCTTCCAGGAGCGCAAGTAAAGTTGGATGGCAAGAAGAGGATTTCTTTTCTGCAGGTTCGGGTGGAAGATGTCAAAGTCCGCCTTCCTCACCCTCTGCAGGAAATCCTCCAGCACCACCTGCATGGCACACGCACCACAGAAGAAGAGTTTTTAGTTGTTTTTATTTTGACCCTAAAATAGGTTTAGTAAAAATATTTATTCCTTTTTTAATCTAAATTGATCATTTTTCAGCAAATGAAAATATTAATAGTTTTCTAGATAAATTTAACATTTATTTGATTAAATAATCACATTTAAAGTGGAAAAAAAAGTCGGTTAGATTTGCCTTAAAAAAAGTAAAAGTAATGAATATTATTTTTTTGTGTGCAATATTTATGTTGGTGAAACTAATGTCCACACTTTTTTTTTTAAATAGAAATCCAAATGACTTTTAATTATAAATAAAAAAAATAAGCATTAAGCGTCATAATAATAAAATATATTTGGTGTTTATATTGTGCCATAATATTTGTTAAAACAGAGTTTCAAGGGAGTAGTAGGTCATTATTTGTCCATCCAGTTATACCAATTCTGCCTAGCAACAGGTGACAAGGACGGAAATTACCCGACCAATTGCGTTGCTGCGCTTGCCAGAAACACGGTGGAATTATCTCGATCTATAATGTACATGTATTTATATGTACTCTGCAATGTTTTCGTGATGCTTCGGAGGGCACTCGCTCAGGCCTACAATTATTCGGAATGAATTTTTTAACAGGTTGAGAGAGGACGCCATGCAGGTTTCCTCACGTGGACATGCAAAAAATAACCACAGCGGAGGTCCACTGCGGCGTGAAAATCACATGCTCTTTGCATGCCAAGTGGCTTTTAGCGGCGGGTAAGGCGCGCTTTCTACATTTTGCACGGGATAGCAGATCGCGAGCTACCTCTACGTCAAGACTTTAGAGGGGAACTAGCAGCTTTTCTGCTAAATACAGCTGACAGTCCATCACAACTAATTACTTGGATACAAACACTTGAGTGCTATATAGCATGACATCGTTTGCGCCAACATCATATTGCAGAAATGTGGGGGCATATTTTAAGTTGAGGCGTCCAGAAGGTCTCATTTGTCTATTAGTTGCCGTGAGAAGACTTACCGTGTGAAGGAAGGCCGGCGTCGCAGCTGCCGGGACGCTGGGGCCGAACGAACGCGCCTGGAGGGCGGGGAAGGAGACAGAAGCAAAAAATAAAACACAAGCTGCTGTTCTCGTCAGCATTGTGTGTGCGTGCGCGTGTGGAAGCGGAAACAGCATGCGGCCGCGAGAATGACCTTCACACTGACACTCCGCTGCTAATTACTCAAGAATGTTCGCGCCTCCAAAAAGGAGCTGTGATGATTGCTCTAAGGGGATAACTTGTAAAAAAAAATAAAAATAAAATACATACAGCGAATACTAGGGGTGGGAATCTTTGAAAGTCTCACGATTCGATTCCGATTTTTGGGTGTGTGATTCAAATGAGAATCGATTTTCGATTAAGAACAATTTTTGATTTGATTTTTGACAATGATTTTTGCTTTCAATCTATAGATTTGCAAGGAATCATAATGATCTACTCCACTCTGACTCGCTAATGCTAATTAGCGAGCTACTCGTGGCACTTTTATCACTCAAAAGAACGGCTCCACGCTGCAAAAAAAACAACTTTTATTGGAATAAGTTGATCATGACTTTTTCCTTCTCTAATGTGGCTACAACTTAACAGTGTATTAGACCGTGTGGAACCACACTGCCCCTAAGTGGCCAAATTGGGTACAACATGAACAGCGCTCGCAATAAAGGCACACACAGACAAAGGCAAGACAGTATAAAATTATTTAAATAAAATTGATTTTGGGACATTTAAAATCGATTTTGAATCATACTAAATGATAATGGCGATTCTTATGAGAATCGATTTTTTGGCACACCCCTATTAACGATTCACTTTTCACCTCGTGATTTTTTCTGTCCTTGTAAAAAAAAAAAAAAAAAAAAAAAAAAAACTCACTTATTTGTGTTCTAGACATGTGACGGGATGCCACAAGGCGGAATAGGAAAGTAGTAATTAATCTCACTGTCAAGGAAGTAGTATGTTTAAGTGCTAGATTTCCACTTAGAAACAAGCCAAGTTTAGCCTGGGTTGTTAGTGAAAGTGGTGGAGTCTGCAACAAAACTACAAGACTGCCATTTCTGTTGTGTGGGTACTGACGTGTTCCAGGTGAACGTGAGCCTGACTGGCGATGTCGTACACCACGTCCCGTACGTTCTGCTCCTGGCTGCGGCGGATGAAGTCCTCCTGAGAAGCGCCGTGCTACAAATACATAAACATATAAACAAAACACAATGGCAGGCAAAAACAAATAAGAAATGTAGACACAAAAACACACAAAATGCAGAAAGACACACGCAAGACAAAAACACATTTTGTTCATTACACGCTGCATCATTTGATGATTTAAATCAACTCGGAAAGGTATTGCATATAAATTAAAGTTGAGAATTCATATTTACTTTTGTTCTATAAGTAGATTTTCACAGCCTATATATTTTTTTACTTTTACTTAAAGGGGAAGTCAACCTGAAACGTTTCTTGACAATAATGTTATATGTGACCTCACTTGTCTAAACATGACATTCTGATAAAGTCATTTGCTCCCAAAACGTTTTATATATTTAAAAGTGTCCCAAAGACGTATTTATACGTTTTTTTTATGCTAGAGCATACACAAGGCTTTGATGCAACCTCTCACCTGCAAAGAACAGTAGAAGAAATGGTAGTTATTAAAAAAGCGGCCAGCAGAGTATAAGAGATCAACCAGGGCCATGTTGAAAAAAAAAAAAACTATTTTACTCACATTTCTAAATATATAATATAATATAATATATAAAAATAAAATATATAATAATGATGAAACTTAGCTATATTCTAATGCTAATTGCTGCAAAATGGAAACAGATAGAAATATACTTTTTTTTTTTTACTGATGAAAATCTTTCTTTTGGTAGGTTCTATGTTTCAATAGCAATAGAACACAATATTCTGTGGGCCTTGCAAAATCAGTCAAAATACAGTAAAACAGCCGGGAGCGAAAGGGATTGCTTCAGTGAAATTGGCTGGGAGTTTAATATTCTGTTTGTGGAATATGAGTTATGCAGCAAAATCCCGCCATTTGTATCCATCTCACCACTTGCTGTCGACTGAAGATGACATCACAGTTGCTCAGGCAACGACCAATCACAGCTCACCTGTTTTCTGAAGCTGAGCTGTGATTGGTTGTTACCCGAGACCTGAGCAACTGTGATGTCATTTTCACTCAACTGCAAGTGACAAAATGGCCGCCTTCTGATATTCAGAAAAATGTCTGGATTTAGCTGCTTAATTCATATTCCACTAACGCAATATTAACCAGAATACCATATTTGGACTAGTGAGGCTGCATAGAACATATTATTGTGAAATAATTTTTTGGGGGGGACTTCCCCTTTAAGTACAGGCGTTGTATCAGTACCAGCACATTTTTAAACATAAATATTTGTACTTCTACTTAAGAGGGAGTACTATTTGCCACCTCTTATGTGCAGTAGTGCAAATCCAGCCATTGAGTAGCCGTAGAGCAAAGGATCTCACCAGCATGCAGATGTCCATGGGCAAGTAGACTCTACGGCGGCCGCTGTGATGAGGGGCCGCCCTCAGACACGTCACGATGCCGTGCGCCTTGCCCACGTGACTGGCCGCGTGATCGGCGTGGACGTCCTTTACACCTGCCGCAACAAACAAAGCGATTTAAAAACTTTTTTTTTTTAGGGGGGGCGGGTTGTAAGCCATTTTTTACCTAAAGACTCAAGGAGCAGGTACAAAAGTGAAGACTGTACGTTCTCAGCGTACGACTCCAGCTCCTGAAGGTTCCGATAACCACTGTCATCCAGATCCTTTTCCTGAAATGGAAGGCCAACGATTTATTCCAATCCATCTATCCATTCCCCTGTTATAATTATTGTTTACGCCTCCGCTATATCACTGAAATGTTATGAGGAGATGATGCTAACCACACACTGGCAAGGCAGAGCCAAGTTTCAAACTCCAAACAGAACCACTTTCTACCTCCCGTTGGTTCCGATCCAATTATGATATGGTCTAAGGAGCCTTACTCTTTCTGCTATGATCCTCGTCAGCCATCTCTTGGTCAGGTTATGCTTCCTCACGGCCTGCAAAACAGAATAGGCACCGGGTCAATCATCTTCTCAAAAGCACTACTAGATGAACTTGCATTGTGTTGAAAAAAAAAAAAAAAAAGGAGAAAATAACTTGATTACAGACTCCGACACGTTTTAACTGGCACTGAAAAGGCTTAAAGAGCGTTATTTTTGCTATTTACCCTCCAGAGCTCGATGCTGACTGGCTGGTTGGGTGGTTTGTCTCTGTAGATTTCTTCAATGGCCGTCTTCCAGAACTGCATTCGCATCAGACCGAGAGACTTTTGTGAGACTGAGTCCTTCACCTTGTAGAGAGAAAATAAACACAAATGAGATACATGGAGCATCATAGAAGGTTAAAGGTTAATTGATAAAAATTGTAATAGTAAATTTGAGTTAATTGCTTAGGACATTTTTTTTAGGTGGTTATGTAGTTTAAAAGTGACAATTTTTCCTGGCGAATTTAAGTCCCTCTAAGAAATATACAAGACTTGCGGAATCATTTTCACAAAATACTAGTATTGCTTTGGCCTGAGCACAAACAAACGCCAAAACAGTCCATATATTGTGTATTGCTGATGGACTACCTGCCTGTGCTAGCTCCACGTTGAAAGCTCGCAAAGCCAAAGCGGAGCGTCGCGCCCCCTCTGGCAGCAGGAGGGAGCACACAAAGCCCTCGTAGTCCCTGGACCTGAGGTTGGAGGAGGACGTGTTAAGATGGTGCTTTCAGATACGAAGATAACCTACTTTGTTATGATCGATACAGAGCAATGGCTCTTTTCATAATGTATGTATGTAAAATGATAATATTGGAAGTATTGCCTCCTATAGTAGACCCTCTTTGGAAGCACCCGGAGAAAGGGGTTCCTATAATTTGACAATCTGACAATTACAGTAAGTTGTTGAGCCATTAACTCTGTCCTTAACTTTGAATTTATGCCTTGCCAGTCCTTGAATGCCCTCTAGAGGTCACTGTTGCACCTTTTTAACCTAATATTTATGTTTTAAAACTCTGTTTCGGCAGCTTTTCCTTCAGTAAATTACCGATCGTCACAAGATGGATTGGTTTAGGCGTGTTAAATAAATTAAAGAAGAAAAATGGCCAACACTTCCACCCAAACTTGGCAAGACAGACCCACCTGACCAACTCCAAGCAGAATTTCTCATTGTGCTGAACATCCGCAGTGGCGCTGGCCGCGGCTCTTACACTCCGAATTTCCGCCGACCGTCGAGCACAGGCACTGGCCGGTGACGTCTTGCGCTGGACAGTGAAAATCAGCGAGGGTTTAACGCAAGACGCTGTATGTTTTATACAAGTGATGCTCGCTGCCATGTTTTTACCCTTCAACTTCCTGCTTTTCTTCTTCGCTTAATGTTTTTGGTGAGTGGTCACCACCTGTAAGCTCAATACCGCCATCTATGGTGAGACTGTGTAACGTCATGTTTTAATGGGCGAGTCCTCACTGATATTACATTACAGTACATTATACTATATTTGCAATAAAATGCAACTTAATGCTATGAAATATATTGAATTTTGTTTTATAGTTCATTATGATTTTTTTTTATTATTACAAATATTTACTATTTTTATATTCTGTTCTACAGTATTTGTTTCTCGCTATACAGGAAACCTTTGCTTTTATTTTGTAACAAGGTTCCCGGAAACAATAGCTCATTTATTTTGTAAGGCACGACTGAAAACCATGGGAGATTACTATCTTTTTTTTTGCGAGTCAGCGCATGAGACCAAAAAAGTGGCGATGCAGCCTGACAAGAGGAGAAAACTTCACTTGACAATTTAGTCTAAGAGAGGAGTTCCTCTAATGGCAACCAGACGGATGTCCGCATGCTTCTTGTGGCTACTTTTGTGCCTTTGTGGTCGGCTGTGGACGAGTCGAAGTACCGGTGAAGGGTGAGTCCCTGCCCCTGGAGCTAACGGTTTGACTAGTGATGCTAGTTAGTTAGCTGCCCAACCAAGGAAAACTTTTTTTTTTCTCTCTCTCTCAAAAGAGAAACTTGTAGATATATCCTTTGGAGTACTTAGTTTGAAGTAGCCTACTTTTATTACCCCCCAACTGTTGTTTTTCCTTTCTCGACGCCACCTACTTTCCTCATTTCTCAACCAGTTTAACGTGGTCGAAGTAGTTAAATTATATTTGCACTATATTTACATCTTTGATGACTATTTCCGCCAATAATGTGCTATATTTACAAAATATTAATTGTGCCATATTCAATATTTGCATCTTTAGCATATCACATTTAGATCATATTTAATTTAATGTTTCCTAAATGTTGTACTATGCATGTTATGTAGCGAATATACATCATATTCAATACCTTTTATGAACCGTATTTACCAAATACTTTTGAATACACTTGTAATGTACAATATATAATCATATGTAATGAATGCAGTTCTAATTTAACATATTTATCTCACATTTAATGTGGACAATGTATACATCAATTTTAATGAGTGGATTTCTAAATGGCCAAATTTACATCAAATTTTGTGTACCTCTTAATGTGCATATTTATGCCGTATTTAATGTTCTATATGTCTGTAATGTACCTTTGCAGCCGAGCAAAGGGGAGTTACAGCATATTTGCTGATTGCAGTGACTCAAGTTATGATATATGGAAAATATTTTACTGTAACAAGAAGTCTGTTAAAAGCTAAGGGTGAAAAAACAAGGTCGATTATTTTATCATTTTAAAAGAAGGTGAAACAAAAAAGCTTTTATGCATAAGGGCCAACGCGCATAGCACGGAGATAAATTTGTCTCACAATTATTCACATAAATATATCTATATCTATATATATATATATAGAGAGAGAGAGAGAGAGAGAGAGAGAGAGAGAGAGAGAGAGAGAGAGAGAGAGAGAGAGAGAGAGAGAGAGAGAGAGAGAGAGAGAGAGAGAGAGAGAGAGAGAGAGAGAGAGAGAGAGAGAGATTTTCACGTGTTTTCAGATCCACATTCACAAATACATCCGTGGGAAACCTGTCTGTTTTTAGAGAACCGGCTATTTTGGCTCGGCTCACTAAAAAGAGCCCGCTCTTTTGGCTCCCAATTGTTTTTCATTTTTTTGGTTTACATTAATTAATTTGAAAAATAATGTCAAATTATGCATATCAATGAAAAAAAAAACTTTCTGTCTAACACTGTACGTTTTGTTTACTTTTAAGAGTGTCAGCGACGGATGACATCAGGGAGCCCTACATGGACATCCTGCAGCCCTACACGGACGGCCACGGCCCTCGCCACTCGCACCGCTACGTCAGGGACTGTCAGCTCAGCGTGCACGGCAATCGCACGCACGAGAGCTTTCGCGCCAGCAACCACAGCGGGCTACCAGTGGCCGAGTCCAGACTGGTCGTGTACAAGCTGCCAAACCGTATCGTGACTGGTAAGTAACCAGTTTTATCTTTTTTATTTTGTTATTACAGCGAACCCTCGCTCATTGTGAGGAAATGTTCCAGACACACCCGCAATAGGTGAAAACCTGCAATGAAGAGACCATTGTAAAAAAAAAAATAGTACAGTTTTCCCCAATTGTATATTTGTCATTCAAAATTCTTAAAATAAAGTTTTTAAAGTATTCCATAGCACCTGTTCTCTATTTCTGTCAATAAATGGAAGACTATCGTACAACATCACTTTGAGGAAGCAAAAAGAAGAATTGCAGAGTTCTCAACTCTAAATTTGGACTTGTCTGTATACTGTAAAAAGCCATTAAAATTGCGTAAAAGTCCATTATATAGTCAGGGCACGAATGAGGAACTTTGAACATATTCAACCATCCTCTTTTGTTGCAAGTCAAACTGAATTGTTTTACAGACTAAAAAGTTGGAGATGACCTTTAACTTTAATACTCTGATTGCCTTTATCAAGACAAACAATTATCTTTAATATTGTTAACCGTCCTTTTGAGTTACATTGACAAATTCTGAAGTTTTTATAAAGTTTTCAAATGGTAAGTTAACTTAAAAAAAAGCACAATTGTAAAGCATGATTTTTGATCAAAGGGATTCTATTTGTTTTGTTATTATATATTTAAATTTTTAGAATTGCTGTGGATCGTGTATTGATCCGGTTTTTAAGATTACCAGACAGGTATGACCTTTAACTTACATTGATTGCCTTACATTGATGACAAACAATTATCTTCTGTTGTTTTAAGACTCAAACTGACCAGTTTTATAAAAATAGGGAAGAAAATGATAAAAATATATATTTTTTGTTCTTTTGTTACAAGTATTATTTTCAGAAAGCTTATTTTTAAAACAAACTTTAAATATATTGAAGATTTCATATATTTAATAAAAGTAAAGTAGAATGCATGTTCCTTATTTCAATTCAGTAAATAATAGTGTAGTAAAAAAAAAAAATCCAAATTGGCCTGTCGTGTTGAAGGATGAGCTGAGTTTAAAGGCATGACTTTTCATTTACGGATCGAAGTTCAAGTAACACTTTATTGATTTGACCTGAGCACAAAAACAGTGAATTAACAAAATTTCCAGCAAGAATCGGTTAAAAAAAACAGCTAATTTGCCTATTCACTCTCCTTCCCCCAAAAAATCAATTCCTGAGCCATACATTTGTGGTAGTTAACTTTAACTAGCTAAAATTACTTTTTTTGTGTGTGTGTCTGGCTTCAGGTCATTTTACCGTGGTCCGGGACCCGCTGAGGACCCTGTCGGTGCTGGAGCCTGGCCGGCCGGGCGGATGCGGCAGTCGACGCTTATCCACGGTAGAGGAGACGTCCCGGGCCGCCGGCTGTGTGTACGCCCAGAACGGCGGCTACTTCAACACACACACGGGCCAATGTCTGGGCAACGTGGTCAGCGACGGCAGGATGGTGCAGGACAGCGGCGGTGTGCAGAACGCCCACTTTGGAATTAGGAGGGACGGGACCCTGGTGTTCGGGTAAGAAAACAGAGAACTAACGCTGAATGGCATTTTTTTTTTGATGCACTACTAATTTACCTAATGTAGATTATACTAAATGTCTATTTACCATATATTATATATTTTTATTTTTATAATATAATATTTTATTATTTTTATATTATATATTTTTATTTTTTTATTATAATATTTTTTATTATAATATATATATATATTTTATAATATTTTATTATTTTTATATTATATATTTTTATTATAATTAATAATATTAAATATTAATATTATTATATTTATATATATTATATTTGTATTTATTTATTTGTATTGATATTAGTCAGCCTTGTGTTTGTACAGGTATCTGTCCCAGGACGAGGTTCTAGACCAGTCCAACCCCTTTGTTCAGTTGGTCAGCGGAGTGATGTGGCTGGTCCGAAACGGCGAGGTGTACGTCAATTCCAGTCTGAAGGCCGAGTGTGACGAGACGCAGGAGACCGGTACAGAAGTTCCTCATGGCTATTCAAAACCCCGTGGTCTGATGTGCCCGCGGTCGTCGGGTTTGTTCCGCGGCCTGAGGTGTGCTCTGTACTTTGGCAGGCTCCTTACGCTATTTTGCTGATGTTGTGTCAGCCAGGACGGCGTTGGGTCACGACGCCAAGGGCAGTGTGATCTTGTTGCAGCTGGACGGACAGACGGGAGAAAGGGGGTGAGAGATTTATGCAACTCCAGATTGTGGTGAAAAATATGCCCTTAAATTTGTCTGACAGGGCCTGATTAACAAAAGGTTTGGGGTTGTTAATTCCTCGTGGATCTCAAGATGTTGCATATCGTCGACAGAATGAGCCTTTGGGAGATGGCCGACTTCCTGAAGCAAAATGGAGTCATCAACGCCATCAATATGGATGGCGGCGGGTCTGCCACCTTCGTCTCCAACGGCACCTTGGCAAACTACCCGTCTGATAAATGGTAGCTTGCGCCACAATGACGCGATACGCATCTCTTACTGTTGCCTGAAATTATTCCGAATCCCACCTCAGCAAAGCGGACGTGAGGTGGCGCTGCGCTCGGGCAGTCTCCACCGTCCTGTGCGTCCATCCGCCGCATTGCCAGCCGTCGGACTGCGGCGAACGCGGCCGATGCGTGGACGGAGCATGTCGCTGCCAGGAGGGCTGGCGGGGCGCCGACTGCGGCTCGTCAGTGTGTCAGCTGCCATCATGCGGCCCCCACGAGGTCTGCACCGCCAGTAAGTGTCCACCCCACCGAGGCCCCGCCTGCAACTTCTGTCCCGCCGGCCCCGAGTCCTCTTTATACTGAAGAGTTTTCATTTGTCATTTTGCAGGTGGTTGTGTTTGTGATGCCGGATGGACGGGCGTCAACTGCAGTCGAGGTGAGTGCACACAACCTGTAACTAACGAAGGTAAACATTTATGCATCATGCTAGCAAGAGCAGCTAAGCTAACACAAGCTAGTGTAGCTTATGTGTAAACTGCATATTGCGTTCCTTTTTTCTCAGAATGTCTGCCGGGTTTCTATGGCGACGGCTGCAATCAGACGTGCTCCTGTTTGAACGGCGGCTCGTGCCATCACATCCACGGACGCTGCAGCTGCTCTCCGGGGTTCACGGGAAAAAACTGTGAAGAAGGTGCAAGAGAGTGCTACAACAGTGCTACAACAGAAAAGCTCTAAGACTTGTGTTGAGGCCCAGCATTAGCGCAGCACTTCTTATATATTGTATGTCTGAAGTGTGTATTCAGTCGTTGTCTTTTGTCATCTTTTATTGTCACAGATGGACGCTCACAGGCCAAAGAGCAGGAACAAGAAACTCATTATTTGACAGAGTAAGTATAAAAAGGTCTTTTTTTGTCATATAAAAGTGCCACTTTATTCTTATAGTATTACAACTTTTTTCAGTATTTTGATTTTCTTCTTCTTCTAAAAATAAAATAAAAATGGCTGGCGTCTGGCCTAAACCTTATACCTCCAAAATCGTCACTTTTCAGGAGACTCCAACAACGGTCACGTTAGCGCAACCATTAACATTGTTTATTTCTTCTTCCATTTTTTGCATTTTTCCCCCTTGAAAGTTTCATTTGAACAGTTTTCTTCTTCTTTCTTTTCAGTTTTGCCCCCCTCCCCACCTTGTAGTTTTCCCATTAAAAAAAAAAATGTCATTTTGTATTTTTCTTTATTCCTTTTCCTATTTCATCTTTTTATTTTTTTATTTTTTTACATTTTTACTTTACAGTTCTTAACATTTGTTTTTTCCTCCTGATTTTCTTATTCCCATTTTGAAATAAAAAAAATAGATCCTATATTTTTTGTTTTTCCTTTTAATTTTTGTGTGGTTTTTTTCTATTTTCTGGTGATGTTTTTGCTAGCAAAAAATCATCTAATTAAATAACTTTAAAACTGTTCAGAGAAATGTAAAAAATTCTCGTAATATTGCCATATTTGTCCACAAACATAACCAACTATTTACCATGGGAAAAAAATACAACTTCTTTCCCTGAAAAATGCACATTAAAAAAAAAAAATTCTTATTCTGTTCTCTTCTTTACAGGTCAACATGGCTGACGCTCACCATCATCCTGAGCGTCCTGCTGATGCTCAGCCTCTTGGCTCTGGTCGTGCAGCTGTTCGGGCACTCGCCGCCGAGTCGCACAGGTGCCAACTACGCCTACCTGCCACTGACCACCTCTGATGGAGAGGTCTCCAACAGTGGGGGGGCTGGCAAATGGGATTGCTCCAACGCTCTGGAATTAATGTAATTCATGAAGAAAAGACATTGGGAAGTTGTGGTGACTTTCAAACACTGGAAAAGGTCTGTGCCATACGCTTGTCAATTAATTTGGCGATGTAGTTCATGACAGCCACTGACTGATTTATCCTCACACGCTGTAACGTAAAGCAAGCCATAGAGATTCAATTGCATTGTCCTTGGCAGCATTTCATCAACAAGTGGAGAAGAGCTCACTTCCACACACATTTCAGAAATCGCCAGGTCATGAAAGACTGACTTGGTTGTTTAATTTCACACTTGATGAGTGGCCGGGCATTTCAAACACACATTTCAAAATATAACTTAATATTAACATAAAAAGTTGAAAATGTGATTTTTTTTATTTTTTTAGATTGTGGTACTTCTCAGGAATGAATGCTGCTGCCGGTGAGCTGCAATCACAGTACAAATGTACAAACTAATTTTGATAGAATATAAATGCTGAATTTATGGAAATTTCTGAAATTATATTTTTAGTAACATATCAATATTTGTTGAGAATATCAAACAAATGAATAAAGAAAAGACTTATTTTTCTGTCTGGTATGTTGTCAGTTTGTGTTGCTTGTGTGGGGGAAGCCTTTAGGATGTAGTTCTCGCCGCGAATCGCTGGAGGGCGCCAAAGCGTCACAAACATCCCGTTGTTTTTTCTCTACTTCTATTTTTCACTTTTCCTCAGTTTGTTCTTTTTCACGTTTGTGTTCCTTTTCTTATTTAATAAAATTTTTCATTCTACTTCATTACTTTTTTTCTTATATGTTTAACGTTTTCCTTGTGGTTTTATTGGTCTTATTTGTATTTATATATTTTAAATACCTGTTCTCTGTTGTTTTTTCTCCTTTTTCCATAAAACCCTTTTGCCCGTACATTCCTTCTTTCTTGTGTTACTTTTGCTTTCTTTTTTCTGCTTGTTGGTTCTTTTTAGTTTAATTTGTTCTCATTTTCATTATTCCGATTTCATTGTCTCCTACTTTTTCTTTCCTTCTCCATTTTGACATTTTTCCACTTTTGTAATTTTTCCATTTCCCCCTATATTTCTTCTTTGCGTTATTCCTCTTTTATTTTCCATTATTTGATTTCTTAATTTTCCCCTTTTTCAATTTCCAATCTGTTGGTTTTCGATTTTTTTCTTCCTTTTTTTGACATTATATGGTGTTTTTTTCATTATTCAATAAAATTTAAAATGTTAAACATATTTATTAAAAAAATTCTGAATAGCGTAGGCCTCTGTATGCAAATAAAACAAGAAAATTGACAAATTTTAAATGAATAGAGAATTTTTTAAAATCCTGATAAATCAAAAGAAAACGAAGAAACCCGTATAAAATACAACATACAAAAAAATACCCCCCAAAAACAAATGATAACCTAATCAGACTTTTTCTTTTTGAAGTGCTTCTAATAAATTTCAGATGCCTTAATGCATCTATTTTTGCATGTTTGATTGGCTTGTTGTTGTTGGGGAGAGAAGCAAGCAGACTTTGTGACTTGGAGGACTTTGCCACTGTTTTCAAGTCAATCAATCTGATGCAACACCATGCACAAAGTGTGGGCGTGCATGTGCGTGCGTGATTTGCTCCCCTGGGTGTGTGCACATATTTGTGGCCCAGCACTCCACCCAAAGTATGAAACAGCATGTAAATATGTCACGACAATTACGTGGAATTGTGTGAATAAATGGAAGAAAGTCAAAGCAAAAAGTAAAAGTGTCACACAGTCAGATTCTGAGGTCAGTATGTCTCGTGGGCGCCGCTCACATTCCCCTCAGCGTGTTGACACAGAAGTGCGGGAAGGTCCTGACCCTGTGGGCCCTCCAATGAGGTCAAGAAAAAAAAATAAGACTTAAGAAATGTTTGTTTTTTAATGCACTATATAAAATAAAGTTTTCAACAATCTTAAATGTAAACATTAAGACATAGATAAACAAAAAAATATGAAATGCAAAAAATATTTAATATACAAACAAAGTAAGTTAATCAAATTAAGTAAATATTTAAAAAATAATACAAAAATATTTTCTTTAATCATTTAAGAGTCAGTCATAAAATTATAGACAAAAATATATATTTTTAAATACTAATAAACACAAAATGCAATGTGTTCTACCAGCCACGACTTGCAACTGTTTCTAATATAAACAGATAGGCCTATCTAGTTTTACATGAGATTGATGTCTCTATTTTTAAATGTTACGATTCCTGTACTTGTCACAACTGCAGCGAATGCACATCACTAAACAGAATGAATCAACATGCGTGATACTTTTGATTCCAACAACAATATGACTCATTACATAAAGCCACCATTTTAGTTTCCTTTTCCATACTGTACATCTTGTCCCATTTCCCAGTAGAGCACGGACAAAAACAGTAGGTTATTGACCTCTGCGTGAGCTCATGCACTACGCAGTTGTGCAACGCGCAGTAAAACACAGTTATGTAAAGGCAAGCCCACCCAACTTCCACATATGGAGGAGGCGCTCTGTATTATTGTTTTGCTGTAACACTGACACACTGCTCCCAACTGGAGGACATTTTGTCCACGACCATTGAACAACTTGTGTGCTTGAGAAGAAGAAAAGTAGTTTTTTTTTTCAGGGCCAATACTGATGTTAGGATTCAAGAAAGCAAAAAGATATTTGGGCCCAATATTCATTTTCAGTAAAAGGGAAAATATTAGCGTCAAAATGTACCCCTTAAATTAAAAAATAAAATAAAATACAAACTCAAACATCTGACTTTATTTTATTTTTTATTGTATTACTATAATTTATTGAATTGGATATTCATTGACATACATGTATAAATAAATGCTAAATGAATTTAACAAATTTTCCAATTACAGAACTCTTGATAATGTTAAAACTTTTAAAGATTCAAGAACGAAGCAATGCCCCTGGTGGAAAGTTTTGTAAGGTTCTATTAGCGCTGGAGCTGATGTAACGCAGAGGCCATCAAGGACGTTCTTATCAGTGTTGTGATGTCATCAGATGTCCAGGTGCGACCTGCTTGCGCACCAATGGAAAAAACGGCAGGTCAGGCAAATGGGCCTTATCTCCCGTGTCTGTTTTTCCAATCTCGATTTATGGTTTTGTTTTGGTGTGGCTGATTCGAGTCAATATGTACAGAAAGCAAGGATACCAAGTCATGTGATGGAAAGCCACCAATCGGGACGAAGATTTGAGCCACTGAGAACCAGACAGGACCAGCTCTCTCTCTCTATATATATATATATATATTTTAATCATTATTAAGTTTATTCCAGAAATTAAATGAGAAATGCATAGAAAATACCGGTCTAAATCAAGTTTTTCTTCCAATTTTGACATATAGGGGTCACTCCATTATCACACAGAACTTTTCTTGATTCATTCATCCCAGAAAAGGGTTCAGATATTGATAGATTCAAAAAGATTGTTGGGCTTTAGTTTGGGAGTCAGTGCAATTGTATGTAAGTATAAATTAATTTAATAGTTATCATCTTTGATGGCTGTTTGGACTTATATCACACACTTATTTTTCTTTCAGGCAATCTACATGGTACGGACTGGGATCCAACCTATGGAAGTGAAGATAATTACAGTAGTATTTAAAAAAAAAAAATTAACACAATGATCTTGAAAAAGTAGGATTTTCTCATCCAGATTTTTTTTTCTTAAAAGTAAAACTATCTTAAAAAAATATTTTTTTTTTTTTAATTGCTCATTTGAGCTTTTAAACGTGCAGCGTTGACTCATACATTATACATAAAAACAAAGGTTACCGCTGATGAACATACTAAAACTACAATAACATAATAATATATATTGATTGCATTTATAATGGTTACAAAATGCAACCGGAACCGGATATGGTCCGTTTATGTAACATTGCAGCGTTTTAGTGCTCGTGCGAGCGTTGCCCAGTCATGTCCTACAGTGAACAAAGTCACGTGTGTTAGTGACAAACGGTGCTGCGCCCCACGATTGGTCGAGACGCTGGTGTTGGCCCCGCCTTTCAAGACGTCACGTCGATCAGCTGTGAGGAGGCCGACACACACTCACAACAATAACAAAAGGATCAGTCGGGAGAAAAGAAGAAACAGCCGATGTTAAGTTCCTAACATTACGCCTTTTTTAACTTTATTTCTTCTACGAAGAAAACGTCGAGTTTTTCATTGTTCGAAAAAGGCACGCATCTACCTCGAGTTCGAAAAGGAATTTAAATTTTGATGTTTTTTGTTTTTTACGTCGTCGGCTGAGCTGCAGGTGGGTTCTTTGTTCCCCCCTACACTTCCCTAGCTTGCATCATTCTATGCACTTTCTTCACGTTTTAACTTTTTAAATAATTATATATATATGTGTGTATATACAGTCATTACTGTGCAGTTATCGGACGTTTGTTGTGTTTTCTGGTTAATTCCACACATACATAATTCATGTCGTTGTACAATTTGTTCCAGTTTAGCAAGCATTTTAGCTGCTCGACGCTTTTAAGTCTCGTGCCTTTTTTTACTGCGCTTTTTCTTGGGTGCATTCGATTGTGTGTCGTACACCATGATAACATTGTTTTTAGGCAGACGTCGGTTAGTCCAGCCCCAGCCGTGTCGAATAACAACCCCCTCCTCCTCTCTTCTCTTCCACGCCCGGCTGCTAACGAGCTAAACCGATTTACACAAACAGGCTTCTCAACCCCCCACTTTACAAGACCTATCACTTCACGTCCAATAAAGACCCCCGATAAATCGACCAATCGATCTGCGTGAATACTAAACAAAAAGCATCATTATATTCGGTTGGTTGCGCAGATTACACGGTAGTTTTGCCAAAGTCTCCAGCTTTGTCAACGGGATCAGTTGGTGTCCATCCGTAACAATCAACCCGTGTTTACATTTTGTCTCCGAAAGTAATTCACTTGTCTTAATCAATAAATACTCACAAATCTGCGTCTGCAACTACATGTAGATTTTAATCTGCCATCAAGGTAACTGCTTCGTTGTGTGCTGATTGGGTGTTTGTTTATTAGTCGTGGGTTGTTGACTGGAAGAGGAACAGCAGATTAGCACTTTTGTTTGTTCTGTGTGACGGTGTGTTTGCACCCCCCCTTGTCCAAACATGTTTAGAATGTTTATAAAGTTCATCGACGGCACCAGAAAACTTTGAGCTCGACACAGAAACAGAAATGTACGAGTCTGAAGAGGTGGTCCTAAACGCAGCACAACCGCAGTGAACCCAAGTGAACCTGTTGTGCGTTTAGGTGCTGTCGAACACTTCAGACAGACATTTGTAAAGTTTAAGTAGCATCCATTAATGTGTCAGCGAATCAAAGCATGTTTTGGTTCAAATGTGGTAAAGAATTATGAGCGTTCTTCTATTAAGGAACAAAGGCCCACGAAGGAGAGTTTCTGACGAACAGCATGCGCTTTTTCGATTCGGGTAAACAAAGGACGTGTGTACCATGAACGTCACGCGACTTCTATAACGACAAGTGATTTGAATCTGCGCGGAAGTAGACACGGTTGCACAAACAAGCTCAAGTCACGACGTGCCTTTTGCACGTTGTTTACGTTTTTCAAGGCTATGATACGATACGGCAATTTAAGAAGTGGAAAACGCTTTCCCACGGGACAGCGGTGGCGAACTAACCACGCGCCCACTGACTGATTAGGCGGCACTGTGAGTATTTTATAACTACCAACACAGTCATAAATACAAAAAAAATTATATTGACGTCGTTATTTTGAAATTTGAGACCATTACGGCGTTGTACGAGCTTGAGGTCGAGGTCTTAAACGCACCACAGCTCAGTTCAACCTGATTTGGCAAGTCACGGGTAGTTCAAATAAATCCGAAATTTGAGAGTCTGGTGAGTTTGAAAAGTCCAGATGGCAGAAATGCTGGCTGGACAGAAATGTTCGCCCACAGTAAGTGTTGTCATGGCTTTAAATAACCCAACGAAGAGTCCCTGTGGCGCTCAATGACTGCTCTTTGTCCTTCTGTACTGACCAACTGTGAAGATTGGCTGCTCTGGTTGTGTGACTTCTATTTATTGCTGCTGAATGAAACACCATCTTTTTTGTCAGTTTAACAGCTGAAAGCATTGCAGCTGCGGACAGGATCATCTTGAATATTTACAACACAATGTAGTAGCTGTTTATCACAGGCTATACATTCCAGACCCATACATGATGGGTAAAAATCTAATGCCATTGACGGCTATAGACGTCAGAAATTCATTTGAACTATTTTTATCAGTTTAACATTTTTTCCCCCACTTTTGTTAACAAGAGTATGAAAACCTAGAAAAAAAATGTTGTACATTTAGAACAGATATAAAATTTGTGATTAATTGTAAGTTAATTATTGAAGTCATGCTATTAATTTTAATCGCCTGACGCCCCTAATTTTTAATGATCTTTTAAAAATATATATTATTAAAATAAATGTCTAGGTTTTCATACTCTTGTTAACAAAAGTGGGGGGAAAATGTAAAACTAATAGAAATAGTTTATAGCAGTGAATTAGTTAAAATACTTAAAACAAATATATATAGTTTTGCCCATCCCACATTCTATTAAATAAAAACAATTAATAAAAAATGTTCTTCAGTGCCCGTTCTTTGCTGCCAAGAAATGGTTGACTTAAATCATATAACATCACTTTTAAAAACTTTCAGGTCTCCTCGTCCTTTTCTCTCCCCACATCCACACTACACGACTAAGCATGTGCGGCCCCCTGACTCTCCGATGAACCGCGGCCACGACCCCTTGATGCACTTTAGCGTCCCGGCCGAGCGCCTGCCCGTCCGCAGCTGATGACCGAAGCGCCTCGCCGGCCCTTCCCGAGCCACGCCCACGCCCCAGCAGGATGTTCCAGAGGTTCGCCAGCGCCCTGTTCGGCGATGACGTCGCCGCGCCCGAGCCCAGCCGCCGCCATTGCCACGACAAGCAGCCCGAGGAGGAGGAGGGCGAGGAAGACTGGATTCTGGTCAACTTCCTGGGTAAGTCTCGCCTTTGTTGTGCTCAAACCTGTCCGACCAGCAATCAACCTTCATTGGTGCGTACAGTGAACCAAATAAGGGCTGCTTTGTTTTTTGCCTTCTCCTCAAATTGCTTAAATAAAGAGTTTCTATATTAGTAAAAAAAAAAAAAAAAAATTATTAATTATTATTATTATTGAGTAGGCTTATATGTAAAAATCGATCGCTGTAATGCGTAGTTGCAGAAGGAAGCCCGTCAGCAGAGTAATAGCCGCCTAATACACAGACGGGTTAGTCAGTTGGTTTAATTAATGCATCAATGATGACTCTAAGATCTTTGACAAAGAAGTTTTGAGGGACGATGATGTAACACAGGCGTTTGCTTTTAAATATTGACGCAAATTGGACTGTTAAAAATAACCATATTCTTCACTTACGCATGTTTTAAGAATTGTATAATGGACCGGGGGCACTATTGTGGCACAATGGCTGTTGCCCCTATTTTCCTGTAGAGTGAAATAACGATAGGGTGTTCGGGACCGAAACTTCGCTTTTGTGAACGCTCTCGCTCTCGCTCCGCGGTAGCGCTGGGAAGGTGGAAGTGTTTGGGAGTGTGTGGACGAGACTGTGGAAAGACACAAATGTGTGCGACAGCGGATATAAAAGTGTGTCAAGATAATAATAATAAAAAAATCAAGACTGCAGTGGGACCCTCCGTCTCCCGGTGGCTCCTTTTGTTCGATCATCTGGCCAAAAATGGGTGTTGACTTCCCCTTTAAAAACATTTTATATAATCTACGAATGACCTAGCCTATATTTTCTGATTTAAATATTTACACGCCTGAGTTTGCTCACCCCTGGTTTATAAGCAATATTGTTGATAAGCAAGTGAGCCGAGAGTGGAGGTCACACAGGCAACAAGTCACGGCAACTTTTTTGTCTGAGGTTCGAAAATAGGTCACTGTCAAAACACACGCCATGACACTAGTTGAGCCAGCTCAGATTCCACAAGCGTGTGATTTTTTTGGTAGAGGCATTGGGTGCAAATGCAGATCGCCTCGGTTTACTTCTTGTCACAAAGGAGCATGCCAAATTTAAAAATGGACCCCATATCAATTTTTACTGTATTAAGATACTATTTATAGTGACGAGGCAGATATTTTTCATTGGATGTGATGTGCTGGTGCACTTAATAAAGTATCTTATGGTTAAGTATGTGGGTGTGGCCTCATCAAGTGCTAGAATTTGGGATTTAGGGATAGGGGTTATGTGTTAGGGGTGGGGTTAGGGAATTATATTTGAAGGTTAGGGGTTAGATTGAGGATTAAAGGGGAAGTCAATCCAAACATTTTCTTTGCAATAATATAAATATTAGAGTTAGGTATTTTACACTTGGCGTTCGAAATTCCAGTTTTGGGATGAGGTCATTCACTGTACCTAAAGAAGAATCCTGTGGTTAAGGACATGGGCGTGACACGTGCCTTCAAACAGGAAGTAAACAATGCACCGGTTTGTTTGCAAGGTTCTTGCATCATCCATTCGGACTCTTGACTGTTTGTTTTTAGGCGGAAAAAGAAAAATTCCAGAAGGTGAAGTCGATAAATTGCAATATTTGACTTGTGGTTTCTCAAAAAGAAAAAAAAGTCAAGACGGGTTGTTTTTAGCGTCCGGCTATCTGAGATCTCAACTTCTTGTCTGGGTGAGTCATCAGAAGCAGACGCTGCTCTATGTGCGCGCGTTTTGGCCTCCATGTTTGGTTTCCTTTCGGGCTTCAAAAATAATGTCAGTGTTTGTTTGTAGAGCTGTTATTAGTGAGCCTGTGGTTAGGTTTGGTCACGTGACATGTGGCTGCTCAGTGGGGGAAAAACATGAACACAGCGCCTCCTGTGGATACACTCAAGACACTGCATTTTCATTTTTTAAATATTCTTTGGCGCGAATATGTCCTTTGTGTGAATGCTCGAAGCACATATGTGATATATTATTCCAATTTTTCTTCTTCATATAATTTTAACAACTATCAACTTCCATATAATTCATCCCATATTCACAAAATTCATTACATGTTTTTTTTTCCTCTGGCAAGCTTTCATGGCCTTGAGTTTGACTTTTATGAACTGCAATTGCATCCTCAGCTGACAGCTGCTCAAGCCAGTGTGGCGACGACCTCTCCGGTTCCACCGTCGGCCGGGGCGAAGACGAGGATGAAGAAGATGATGAGGACCTGGTGATGATCCCGTCCCCCATGGCCAGCCCTCCCATCCGCTACGCCTCCTGCACCTCCCTCGACTCCACCGCCGACACCGACCCGGACGGCGGCGACGAGGGGGAGGAAGAGGAGGAGGGCGACTTCCTGCGTCTGGACGCGTCGTCCCTGGAGGAGAGTTGGTTCGTCACGCCGCCGCCGTGTTTCACCGGCCGTGGTGTCCAGTCCGTCCTGGTGGAGACCAGTCCTCTGGAGAACCTGCTGATAGAACACCCCAGCATGTCAGTCTACGCCCACCACAGCCCCCCCAGGCTTAACCCGAACCCACTGCAGCGCTCCCTGGATCTGGAACTGGCCACCGCCCCCAAGGAGAAAGGCAGGCGTGCTCTGGACGGTTCGCGTCACAGGTAATGATCTCGCCAATTGGTTTACGGGGTAGGGATTGAAAATTTGAGGATTGGGATTCAGGCAGTCGTGAATGAAGGGGGTTAATGTTAGATCAGGGGTCTGCAACCTGTGACTCTGGAGCCACATGTAGTCCCACTCCTGTGGCTCCCTGGGGATGTCTAAAAAAATAGTAGAAATTAATGTATATATATTTTTTTCATATTTTACATTTTTAGATAAAATATTCTTTAAATTAATGTTAGATACCAAATGAATGATGACATTTTCAAAAAAAAGAGTTTACATTTGTAAGTTGTCAGAAAAAGAGAGATGAAGGTTTTTTAAAAATCCCTAAAAATGTTGAAAAAGTGACCATAAAAAGCGGAAAATTACCATATAATGTACACAAAATTGTGGGAAAAAGTCAGATTTTTTTTTTTTAATGGCAGAAAAACATTAAAAAAATAAACAAAATGTCGCAAAAACAAAAAGTCAATTACCATAAAATGCCCAAAAACAAAATAAGAAATTCTGAAAATTACCATTCTACGTACACAAAATTGCCCAAAAAAGTTAATATGTATTTTTTTTAAAAGGCAGAAAATAAAACTATAAAATGTCCCAAAACAAAATACTCCCCACCCCTCCCAAAAATATTACGATAAAATGTAGGCAGAAAATGACCAAAATTCAGTATGTTCATAAAATTGCCAAGAATGTCAGAAATTTGACACAGAAAAGTCTAAAAATGTCGAAACAATAAGTCTGAAAAAATGACACAAAAAATCCCAAAACGAAACGAAAAATGTTTTGTTCATCATAATGTTTGTTATTTATTTGGCCTAATGCGGCTCTTTTGACGTTAAAGGTTGCCGACCCCTGTGTTAGGTAGACCAATCCTAACTCTAACCCTCACCCCTAACCTTCATCATTCCCACTAATTCTGTCCCCTTCCCTCACAGGCCAGACATGTCGTCGGTCCAGCGTCGCGTGGGCCTCCACCAGTCTGCGTGCTACGCGGCGGCTCTCTCCACCCGCGCCGGCCTCCTGCCGAAACGCCCGGGCCTCGCCGGCCAGCCACTTTTGTCCCGCAACGCACTGCGTCGCCTCAACCTGCTGCACCCGGCCAAGGCCGGCCCCACCCACTTGCACCAGCCCAGCCAGCGCCACCTCAACTTCTGAAGGCGTCGCCTTCGCCTCGGCGTCACACACAAGCACCAGCACCACGTCCCGGACGCCATCTTAACAGCCGAGGCGTCCGATTGAGTAAACAAGCAGCGTGGCAGGCCGTTTGGTGTGTCTTCTTTTTCATGGACTCTTCTTCCTCACGTGTAGAATCAGCGCTGTAGGTCACTTTACTCAGAGGCAGGCTCACTTTATTATCCCGTTGCATTATGATGACATCATCACCCGACAATTTATCACAATACTTGAACATCCCTCGTCACATTTGAGTGCTGGAAGCCGGGGTTCAAATTACTGTATGTGTTAATTTTATATCAGTCAGTTGTCGTTATTTAATTGAATATACAGCATTTATTTTTAATGTAAAGCATATTACAGTGTCCCCCCGGGTAGTTGGGATTGGTGCATTCATTTTTTTTTTTTGCAAGGGGGGGCAATCTATTAGCTAATTTTGTGCTAAGGCCAAAGCACTGTCTAATATATGTGTTGCTTTGGCACCATCCTGTGGCAAAAAAAACAACTATGTTGACATTAGCTGAGCATCTTCTTGTGCATGCGTGTGAAAACTGCCGTAAAATGGCGGCAAAGCACAACTTTTGTATCGGACAGGGCGATGACCTGTCTAAACGAAGCTCCTCGTGTTCACACAGTTCCTTGACACCAAGCTGTAAATGATATGGCGCCAAAGCAATACTTTTATAATCGACAGGTCGAGCTATAAAACAGTGAGCAAGTGTAATTTTCCAGCAAATAATGGAGGATCGGTTCCTCGAAAACAAAATCTTCAATAGGTGAATTTGAGAATATCCATCGATTTTCTTAGCCGCTTATTCCTCACGAGGGTAGCGGGGGTGCTGGAGCCTATCCCGGCAATTTTTTTGGGTGGTGGTTGTGCGGGGGGGGGGGGTCATTTCTGCTATTGAAACTCCAAAAGTTGTTTGCATGTACATGCAAAATGTAGCATTTTCACATACTAAGTGTGATAATGAGTAATCCTGACTTTAAAAAAAACATGGCGGAAGTGCGAAAACTTTTCTCACTGCCCTCCTGAAAAATTTTCAGTTTGTCCCTTTTGGACAGCCGCTGCGGCTTTTCCGTATTCTGATTGTAAAACGTGGCTTGAACATTATGACTTCTCGCCCCGCAACGCAAAAATGACATCTTTTTGCTCTACTTTTTAAAATGCTGTCTTTTCATAGGTTGTCTCGTCATATTTTTTTAAATGTCTTACGTTCCAAGCTCAAGCTCGAACCCTGCTTGAAGGTGTTTCCTCGTCAAGTCAACTTCCACTCGATGAGTGTAAATAGAGAACCGAACTGATTGTTCTTGTTGTAACAGAATGTTCACTCCAACACGTTTAAAGGGGAAAGTTTTAAATGTGGTCCTGCCTCTGACTTGTTGTCATTTTCACCATATTGTCTTCACCGTAGAAGAGGAAGAAAAAAACGTACAAAAAAAACTGGGTTAGATATCACTAAACTTGCCTTGTTTAAAACGGTAGCTTTACAATGAATATAAATGTAAGAAAAAAATGTTTAAAAAAAGTTCAAAATATTTTTTTTTGAAAAGTGAAAAACAGATTACATATCAGTATGCAAATGTGTGTGTGTGCGCGTACGCGTGTGAGTCAGTCGTGGTGGTAGAGTTGTTTGTTAGTAAACAAAGAAATTGGAAAGAAAAATGTTATTTTTCTGATGTTTTTCTTTGTTCCTAAATAAATCTGCAGTCCATTTCTCAGGGTCACAACCAATCACTTTTTACACGGAAATGCAGATTTACTTGATGGCTGATGATTATTATTATTTTTGGTTTCATTTGCTTGTGAGACATTTAGTGTTGGTCCCTGGACTGTTGATTGAGACATGTTTTCTTATCGTTTTTTTGTTAGTGTAGTAGTTACACTCTTGGTAAAATAAACCAAAAAAAAAAGGGTAGCAAGAATCTGTAATATTTTAGTATGATATTAAGATGATGCTTGTAACTTTTGTTGTTGGTCTTGGCGCTCTTAACATGATGATGATGATGATAAATAATAATCCACATTTGTGTTATGGTCAAAATGGCCCACTTTGTTCATGGTGTAAACGGTATAGCTATTTTGTTTTTTTACTTTTAAATGTAATTTTAGTGGATGTTATGGAAGAAGTGGGCAGAGTTTTGCTTCCTCACTATAAGGAGTGTATACTATACCTGCCTGCATGTACTCGAGTTGTATTTAGGATGATTATTGAACTAAAAAAGAAAAAACATAAAAGGGCACATTTGACAAATGATAATGAAACAGGACTTGTGCGTCATTTTAAAGCGCCAACAAATGAAACCTGATTTTTCTCTGGTGTATTTGAAAGTTTTTTGTCATATCTTGAATGCCAGGAATCATGTCATTTTTTCCCGTATCCGACAGAAGGGATCGCAGGTTATTATTGTTGTCATGAAAACTAACAGGGATTTGACATGCTTTTTTTTTTTTTTAATTGTTCAATGCCTTGAAAAATTGCGCATCACGTGCCTTCCAGGTTGAGATGTTATTAGGACAATGCATCGATGAAGAACTTGGACTCTTTTTTTGTTGTTGTCTTTTGTGGATTGGAACATTCGACAAGAAAACAAAAGACCCAAATGGATGTCAACTATGCACCACACTCTCCTCTCCCTCACACCCGTTTTTTCTAAAGACTTGCAAGCAAGCAGACGGAATCATGTAGCAAAACGTCCAGTTTTTCTTTATGCTCAAGAGTGAAGAATATTATGTGGCATTTGTACTTGTATTTTTCTTTTTCATCAAGTGTTACACGGTTTTTGTTTTCTTGTGTAGTTTACTGGAATAATATCGCACTTTGCCAAAAGTAAAAAAAAAAAAATATGAAAAACATGGTGCAGGAATTGTAGGGTTAATTTTTTTCTTTATTTATCGACATATTTCCTCTGTATCTTGTATATGTACGACTGTTCAACTCACCTTGCTTGGAAATCTGATGTTGTGTGGGGGGTTGTCTGTTTTCAAACTGTAATAGTTCTTATGTGTGATCTTTTACTAGTCGCAAAATAAATGTTTTCATACTCATGTTTAGTTGTGAAAGTCTTTTAAATCCGCTGGAATTGTTGTTTAGGTCCTAAAGTTACATGATAAATGTGTCTTATATAGTACAATGTAGGTATAATGTTGACAAGTCCACATTTTCACTTTGTTGACAAGTTTGACAGCAGCTACACGTGCTCGTCTGTTTACATTTTGGCTGCGAGTCACGTGCCCAGCCCGGCTCGCGTTTGTATTGGCCAAGCCTCGCGCCGACTCCTCCCCCAAACGCGGAAGTTCCACCTTCTGTGAATGAAAAACTGGCCTAAAATACCACTTTATGTCCACTTTGCCGTTCCATTTACATCCCGGACTACTATATGGGGTGTGTCGCGTCGTTTAAATCCAACCGGAACAGACGGAAAGCCTTATCTCCGTGGAAAAACACCGTGAAGTACGTTCGCCGATTGAAATGAACGCTGTCTGCTTGGGTACAGCGGGAAAAAAGCTCGACGAGTTGGCGAATGTTTGTCCCGAATGAGCGTTTCCGTGGCGATTAAGTCGCACCGGACCCGGGGTTCGCGTAGACACGTCGGCTGGAGAATATTTCCGCTCGTTTTCAAACTTTTGAGCGCGTTTGTGTCCGAACCGGGAACGCGCATGCGCACATGGCCGCGCGGCAGAAAAGGAGGATATAAGGATTGGCGCCGGCGCGACAGCTGATCCACTCATTCATTCTTCCTCCTGGAGGTAAGACACACGCTCCGATTACTTCTTTTATACACTTTTAGGCCATTTTTAAACGTGGTCTCCGCACTTGGAGGCGTTAGGTGATGTTTATATTGCCTGGTGAGGCGAAAACAATCATTTTCGTCGTCCTTTTGTTGTTGAAACCACAAAAGCTCGATTTAACTTGAAAATGTGCCTTTTTTCCCTACGTTTTATAACCTAAAATACAAATTATACACACAAATGGCGCGTGCTTAGTATGTTACATGTCATTATTGGCGTACTCGGTGCCATTTTGCACTTTTGAACGACAGATGACACGTACGAACACAAAAGTATAATTGACAGTCCTCATTCGCAAAGTCGCTATTGTCGTCTCTGAAGTTACTTTTTCATTCTCGCCGTTGTTCGTGTAGCGAGAGGAGTGAATAAAACTGGCGTTTGTTATTATTAATAGCGGTGCTACTAACAGCATAGATAGCAATGTTGACCCAGTTAGCAAACCGGCTAACGGCAGCTAATTACAGTAGCTTCCCTCCCAAACTTGAACTCGTACTAAAACACGCTTAACCGCTTTCAAATGGCCACAAGTGTGGCTAATATAGAAGATAAGGCTTTAATTTAGTTGCTGAGGGTGCGAATAAGTCAACATGGTCGTATTTTAGGGGGGTTTAAGGCTACTTTGTGGCCGCAGAGCAAGTCGAGCTTGGGGGTTCTCCTACAATCCTCCCGCTTAGCGCTGCCCAAATTGGCGCGTCTTTGCGTTTCTATTCTCGCTTAAAGTTGATATTTCGGCCATTTTCTTTCGCTCAAAGTACGTCTAGAGGGTTTGGAAACGTTTCTTCTATCATTGGAGGGTTGAAATGTGCGTTTAAGGTGGGTATTTATTGAGTTTTTTTTGTTTGGAAGTGAGGGAGCAACAACCCCCCCCCCCCCGTCTTCTTCGGTGGAGTCAGTCTGCCTATATATTCATTTTTGTACATTAAATCCACCATTTTGTTTAGTTTCAATCACATGTGTGTAGCTTATGGTTTTCTTTTGTACCGTTTTTGTCATGACTTGGTGTTACTTTTGCATGTTTAACTCGCAGTAATGGTAACTACATGTGGAATAAGCCTTTGTAACCCTTGTATTTGCCATTTGAGTCAAGTATGACAATGACTTAATGTAAAATAACATGTATAAGAGTCAGACTGACTACCAGTAACATAAAATAATGATTACATAAACATTTGATGTAAAATAATGAATGTACGAGTCACTATGTAAGTCAGTCTGACTCTTACCATTCATTATTTTACAATAAATTATTGTCATATTCAAGTCAACTAATGTGCCGAAAACCAATTGACACAAAAGCATATAAAGTGTTATTCCTCATTATTACAACATACATAACTCTAATAGAGTAGTATTGGCAAAAAGCTAACAAAAACACGCCAAACACTCACAATAGGTTTAAACTAAGTTAAGTTATGGATAAAGGGAGTCAGACTGACTACCGTTTTGATTCTTATTATTATTATAATCCTTATTTCACCCTAAATACACAATTTTATAGCTTTTTGTCATTAGTTGTGTATTACAGCATATGTATGTCATTTTAGGCTTTATACGCGTTTTTAATGACTCTTTTGGACCTCTATTGACTTATAATTGCCACTTGTGAGTCAAATACAACAAAATGGGTTTTAGCACATAAGTGCCGATCAGCCACAGTGGCTCCAGAATGTGACTTCATCTCAGGACCTCCATCTTATGATGTGCACTGACATTTTATGTCCTTTTTTTTTTCTCCCAGAAGCACAAGTCCGGTCAACACAACCATGTCCAGACGCAGGTGAGCACCCGGTGCTGCTGTTTGTGTGAGGGATGAGAGTGGGTGGGGTGTTCTTTTCAGGAGCGAGAGGGCGGGTGGGGATGTTCTCCCAAGGATTAGGGTGGGCCGGGTGGGGCGAGACCGTTATCACATTATTTTAAACCTGTCTTTGCGGCCAGTCAAGGCAAATCATGTAGCTTATTGTGCGGCGTATGTTCCAAGAGATACACTAGGTGTAAGTAGAGACTTTCTAACACTTTGAGCTCAAACTTATTAAAATGCAAAACTATTCCTTTGTGCCTGTTTGTGACATTTTGCTAGCTTAAATGCCATGGAGGGGCTAACAGAAACTAATTATGCTAATAATAAGCAACTGCTACTTTAACACAAAAGCAAACTTTTCACACCCAATTTTAATTTAAGATATGCTTCATCTCACCCACTGGGACAAGCGTCATCGAAAATGGATTATTCTAATCATAATTGTCCTGTTTCCCCTTAGCGGTCGCATCACCCTTCAAACCCGAGATTCAAATACGCCCGAACCCACTATCAGAGCGCCACTGAGGAAAAGGAAGTGCGAGGTTAGTTGATGCACTCCAGACACTTATATTGGTGTACAAGCTATTCAAAAGTCACTTTTTGCATAATATGTCCTCTTTAAAATGGAGAAATGTGAGGCTGGTCTCATGTTTTTTTTTCTTTTTCTTTTTCTGGCAGCCCTCCAAGAAGAAGAGTCAACCCGCTGCCAAGAGACAAAGCTGCTATGAAATTCAGGTTTGTTTGTTTTTTGCACGTCATTAGCACGCCGATTGTGTGGCGAGAGCTGCTCCTGCTGCTTCTTGCTTGCCTTTAATTGTTGTAATTGCATTGACACAGCTAATCGCTAGCCTACAGCAAAATTTCTTAAGACATTTTTCTCTTTCCCCCTCGTGCTTGCCCCCCAATTTTTTTTGTCTTTGTTTGTTTAAATTGTTAGTAATGGTTGGTTTAATTAGGGCAATCAGACTCTTGTTTGTTGATTCACATTTTTTTCTTGTTTTCCCAAAACATTCAAAACTTATTTAAAAGCAGTGAAATGAAAGTGACACCGTGTCACCACTAGATGTCGCAATCATCACCTTTTTTTTTGTGTGAAATGCTGAGATTTACATCTATCACTTGAATTGCTAAAGCCTTTTAAAGTCAGCCATTTTATATATTTCTGGTCTTTTCATGGCGATCTTTTTGTGTATTTACGACATATGCTATTTTGATTGACTTTGGTTGCGTAGAAGTGTTGGTCGGAGGACGGCGCGAGCCCGTGCGTCCTCATCGAGACGCCGCACAAAGAGCTGGAACCCGCCGACCCGTCCAACTTCAAGCAGTACCGCTTCAAGAACCTCTTCATCAAGTCCTCGCCTCTACCTCGTCTCAGGTACCGCCTTTCAACGCCTCACTAAGATGGCCGCCTCGCATGACATCAAGCGCAGCTATTTACGGTCTTGTCGGTTGCAGTTGGGCCAGCTCGGACGACGTGTGGATCAAGATGCTCAACAAGGAGCTCAAGTACGTCCACGACAAGAATTACATGCAGAGGCACCAGAAACTGCAGCCCAGCATGAGGGCCATCCTCCTCGACTGGCTGCTGGAGGTCAGAACCACACACACACATGCGCATACACACACAAGATGCTTGAGCTACAGCGGGAATTTGGAATGTTGGATTTCAGAAGAAAATAACACAATGACCGTCAAATTCTGTTTTTAAACTTGCGACTAATCGTCTGCGTAGGTGAGCGAAGTGTACTGCCTCCACCGGCAGACGGCGTACTTGGCGCAGGACTTCTTCGACCGCTTCATGCTGACTCAGGAGGACGTCAACAAGGACTACCTGCAGCTCATCGGCATCACCGCGCTCTTCATCGCCTCCAAGATCGAGGTGGGTTGCACCGCACACTCACACCTGGGCTTCTTTTACTAGAAATTAATTTTGAGTATTTATAGTCGGTTATTTCATGTTTGATGGTTATTAAAGTTAAATGCAAAAAAACCTTGCTATAAAAAAAAATCAATTAATTAAAAAAAAATCTGAAAAATAATTTAATTTAAACGCATACTTGTACGCTTTGTTTGACTACCACTTTTATAATGACAATTTCCCTCTGTCTTAAATAAAGTCAGTTATATGCATTTCTTGTATTGACCATGTGGCGGTTCATTTCAAAATGTCTCAAATGCTTCACCTCAGGAAATCTACCCCCCCAAAATCTCCGAGTTTGCCTACGTGACGGATGGTGCGTGTGACACGTGGGACATTCAGCAGACGGAGCTTCACATCCTCAAGGTAGCGCTCTCGCGCTCAACTACACTCAAGGACCTGTCGAAGCTTTATTTGAAATAAAGGGGGAAAAAAATCTTACCATGACATTTTTTTTGAATTATTATAGGCATTAGACTGGAATCTTTGTCCGGAAACTCCCATCTCTTGGCTCAAGCTGTACGCTCAGGTGGAGGCCCAGAAGGACGATGAAAACTTCCTGGTGCCGCAGTTCTCGCAGGAAATGTACATCCAGATGACGCAGGTAAGGACTTCCTGTTGCTAACAGTGGACGCTCACATGGCAAGACTTGAAGATTTCCTGTTGTGAAGCAAATCTCATTTTTAAAAAAAGTGTGTTTTTGTCCTCTCAGCTGTTGGACTTGTGCATGATGGACGTCAGCTCGTTGGACTTCAGCTACAGCGTCCTCGCAGCCGCTGCCTTCTGCCATTTCTCCACGTTCGACGTCGTCAACAAAGTGTCTGGTAGGTTTTACGGATACTTTACTCAGATGCTAAGAACGCAAACTTGCTGAGTCGGCGCAATAAGATTTTGCGTGTTTTGCGTGCGTCAAGGCCTGACGTGGGAGAGCGTGTCCGAGTGTGTGCGGTGGATGAGCCCCTTCATGGACACTCTGCGCTCGGAGGCCAAACCTAAGCTCAAAACCTTCGCCAAAGTCAAGACCGAAGACCGACACAACATCCAGACGCACGTCACCTACTTGGACTTCCTGGTTAGTTAAAAGAAATCTACTTCCTGTCTGCTTGTAAAAAAAAAAAAAAGAAGCCAAAATCCAACAATACCTGAGGTTAAAAGTTGATTATTTCTTATTATTTAAAAATAAAATGTAATTAAAAACTGTTGTTCTCTTTTTGTGTCTCGCAGAGAAAAGCTCAAGAGCGCCACACTCAGGACGCTGCCGATTGCCCGCTATCGCCAGTGGTTGGTTTGGCAACTGCCTTGACTCCGCCCAGCAGCACAGAGAAACCGACCAATCACTGAGCGGGGGTGGGACCTCGATGGCCTTTTTAGCAGCCAAAAAATAGAACAAGTTTAATTTAAACACAAAATGTGATTTTTGTGAAAGACTTCCTGGTGCTCCTTTGTTCCATCCCATTACCAGAGTGGGAACATGCAGATCTGTGGTCACCGTGGCGACCACTCGTTTTGTGGGTTTTAATGTTTTTTCCTGACTGTTTCATTCCTGTAAACTTGACCTGAGCCGCCGCGTGCACGTGCCGCCATAAACTCGTATTTATTGAATTAAACAAAGAAAAAAAAGAATAGTATCTTGAGAGCTATTTATGACCGCACGTCCTCATTTGTGCCTTGAGATGCTCAGACGTGTATTTTGTTTGTGTACATAGTTACTCTTTTTCGGAATGCCCTTTTTTTTTTTTTTTTTTTTTCAGAATTTTGCAATCTTTTAAATAATAAAAATGAAATCAGCGCTCATTACTACAAGTATTCATTGAACTCAGGTCGAAAGATGTGTCAATGCCACAGTCATAATAGTTAAATAAAAAAACAATAGTTTTTATTTTGTTTTGACTTAAAGAAATGTTTTAATTATATAATCCTATTATATTTACTTTATATTTAGTCTCATTCACTTCCATGTCTCTTGTCAAGCAATGTTTTGATGCACTAATACTTTGACAAGATGGCAATATAAAGCCACTTAAATTGTTTTAAAAATATTTTGACACTATTCTATTCATTGTTGCCATGCTTTAAGCCCTTTAAACAAAAGGGCTGCACTAATGAGCTGTTATTTGAATGAAAACAAAAATAATCAGGGAAGAAGTAATTTATTAAAATTCATGTACAAAAGGAAATATTCTGTCAGGTTGTTATAAAATGTCCATATTTACATTGTATCATACAATTCAAATAAGCAACAACCGCTCAAGACTTTTTCAAATGAATGAAGAAAAAGCAGCACACATACTTTCAGGTGCATAGTTTACAGGGGAAAAGATTTTATATTTAAACTCAATTGAAAGCTGGAAAATATTTCCCCACCCAAAATCATCTCCGTGGAAATTGTGGTCTCTCAGATTAAAATCATTTCTTTTTCTTTGCTGTCCTGTGAACATGTGCAGGCATTAAGGTAGTACCATGGTGTGGTAAATGTGAAAGATTGGTTAAAATGATTGTTTTTTTGTTTTTTTATTTAAGTCACAAGTACATTCCTAAGGCAGCTGAGGACTAACTTTTTAGTCTTGATTTTAGGTCTTGGGAAAATAAAACCATGACCAGCAAAGGACAAACTTTACATTAGGAACTTTCATTTTTGTTTTGTACGTTTTGGACCTCAGGAACTCAAAATGGAGTTTCAGAGGAATTTAACTGGACAGGAAAAAAATGCTCACAGGGCGGTACATCTTTTAATAGTTCCTGGAACCCAGGACTAAGCCCCGAACATATCCCGAGTACCAACAACTTGAAGTTTCTTTACGTGTTAAATGCAACTACGTAGGAAGTACTTTGGAGAGGTCCAGGAACCTTTTTGGTGGAGATCTGAGTTAGATTCAGGAATGAAAATTTCCTGGAACTTTAGGGCGGAAATGTACACATAAGTTTCAGGGAACTTTTGGTGGAAACACATTTGAGGAGGAGTCAAAGGGTCCTAAAAAGCTCCAGTTGGAAAAACATTAAATGATTGTTGCCGCCAAGTTTGGAAAAACTTCACTCTGCCTTCTTCCAAGATGGCGGATGACGTCCATTCTGTAATCTAACCCCCCAGTTTTCACGTTTGGCAAAAGTGACACAACGTCCAGAAATGAAGAGGTAAGAATGTCAGGTGGCCCCCTAGTGGCTGGGAGGTCGCCGCATGGCTGCCCCGTACGAGAGCGCCCCCAGCGGGCGGTCGTACATGTCGCTCAGCGTCTGGAATTTGGGTCCCCAGCGCGACAGCCGTTCGTGCGCCGTTTCCCCTTCGTCGTCCTCTTCTTCGTCCTCGTACCCCAGCGAGCTGAGACTTCCCGCCGGGGTTCCCGATCCTTCGTCTCGCCACACGTGGAAGATGTCTTCCGGGAGCCCGTCCGTGTCGTGGTCCGCTTCCCACACGATTCGAGACACGTAGCTCTTGAAGTCCACGTGGGAGCGTGACGATGGGGGCTGGAGGTGCGCGTGGAGGTGCGGCTGCGGGATGCTGAGGTAGGGCGTGCAGGAGGGGCCGGGGGGGTGCACCTCCTCCTGCGAGCCTGGAGACGATTTGATGAGCGGGGCCGTTGTGCATGAGGACGACTGCGAAAGGCTGGAACGCAGAGGACGCTTCAGTTCCGTCATGTCGTAGCCTTTCTGCGTGAGAGAAATCAGCATTCAGCCAAGTGGAAAACAATATTTTAGGGTTAGGGTTTCAAACTAGAAGTATGGTTTCAAATTAGTGTTTTAAAACTAAGAAGAGAGTTTCTGAGTAGTCTTAGGGTTTCAAATTAAGGGTTGGGTTTTAAGAGGAGTATGGGTTTCAAATTGGGGTTGCAACAATGGGTAAGGATTTCAAATGAGGATTAGGGTTTAAAATTGGAGTTGTAAACAAGGAGTAGGGTTACAAGTCAGGGTTTCAAACTTGGTTAGGGATTTCAAATTAGGGTTTTAAACTACGGTTGGTGGTTAAAAATAGGAGTAAAGTTTGAGGTTGGGGATTCAAACTACAGTTAGGTTTCAAATTAGGCTTTTAAAATTAGAAGAAGGGTTTCAAATTAGGGTTTTAAACTAGGGTTGGGGTTTCAAATGAGGGGTTCAAAGTAGGCTTTAAGTTTCAAAGTAGCAGTAAGGTTTCAAGTTGGTTTCAAACTTCAGTTAGGGTTTCAAATGAGGGTATCAATGTAAGGTTAGGGTTTAAAAAAGGGGGTAGGGTTTCAAATTAGGGTATCAATGTAGGGTTAAGGTTTTAAAAAAAGGGGTAGGGTTTCAAATTACGGTATCCATGTAGGGTTATGGTATTAAAAAAGGGCGTAGGGTTTTAAATTAGGGCATCGATGTAGGGTTAAGGGTTAAAAAAGGGGTAGGTTTTCAAATTAGGGCATCAATGTAGGTTTAAGGTTTAAAAAAATGGGTAGGGTTTCAAATGAGGGTATCCATGTAGGGTTATGGTTTTAAAAAAGGGGTTAGGGTTTTAAATTAGGGCATCGATGTAGGGTTAAGGGTTAAAAAAGGGGTAGGGTTTCAAATTAGGGCATCAATGTAGGGTTAAGGTTTTAAAAAAGGGGAAAGGTTTCAATTTAGGGTTTCAATGAGGGTTAAGGTTTTAAAAAAGGGGGTAGGGTTTCAAATTAGGGTATCAATGTAGGGTTAAGGTTGAAAAAAGGGGGTAGGGTTTCAAATTAGGGTATCAATGTAGAATTATGGTTGTTGTTTTTTAAAAGGGGGTGTCAAAGTGGTGTTAGGGTTTCAAGGTAGGGTTTCAAACTGGGAGTATGGTTTCAAATTAGGGTTATGACTTCAAATTTGGGTTTTAAACTAGGGTTATTTTAAGAAAGTAGGGTTTCAAACTATAGTTTGGGTTTCAAAGTTAATCAAGTGAACTGGAAATGCAGCCAGGAGGGAGTTGGAGTTGCATGCGGGGGTGTTGCTGGTGATTGCACTGACCTGATCCTGCTCACCGCCGCCTTCCTCGTTATAGTTGAGGATGTTTTCGCGCACGTCCTCCCAGCTCTCGTGCTCGGCCGGGATGTGGTAGACGCCGCGCTTGCGGAACTTGTTGCGGCTTCCCTTCTGGTTCCACACCGTCACCGCCACCAGCACCGCTGCACACACGTACCAAGACACATTTCATTTTCAAAATTGTAAAAAAAAAAAAATAGCTTTTTATTATTAAAAATGTATACTTTGATTTCATATTAATAAACAAATTGTTCTTTTTCAATTCTAGTTTAAAAAAAGTGATAGTTCAATTATAACTCATTTCCCAACAATTGTAAAAATGTGCAAAAAAGTATAATTTAAAAAATGTATTTTATAAATTAAAAATACCTAATTTTAATGTATTTCAATGTTAGTTTAATTACAATGAATCCACCATTTAAAAAATAATAAAAATGGATGAGAACATTACACTAATCATTTGCTTTATTATATTTTGTATATTAAAGTAATAGAACATTTTAACAAACAAATTAATTCTCATATTTTTTCTACTTGTATTTTTATAATGTATTTTTCATTTTATGTTATATGTTAAAATAATAGTTAAGTTTTATACATAAAACAAATTTTAAAAAATTACCAATTTTTACAGTTACAGTTAATCATATATCATTTTTTTTATCTTCATTTTATTTTAGGTGGTAAAATAATACCCCATTTAAATAAGAAAAAAACGCATTTTCTAATTAATTTAATATAATCAATTAACCAATTTAATAAACTAAATTCACAATATACTAATATTTACTTTATTTTATACTGTATATTTAAAAAAATGTTTTAAAATAAATAATACCACAATAATTTTGTCTTTTTTTATTTTTAGATTTGTTAACATATATATATTTTTTACTATTTTTAAAAAATATGTTAAATTTTTATTTTCATATTTAAATATATCAGGACTTTCAATGATTCCATTGGTCAGCGATTACCCAAGAGAATGCAACTGACCAAAGAAGACGAGCAGACACATGCTGATAGCCAAGATGGAGCTTGGGCTGAGGGCGGCCAGCCGGTTTCCTCGGTACTGGCCCAGCTCGCAGCGCTGCCCGCGGAAACCCTCGTGGCAACGGCACCGGAAGCCGTCGGCCGACAGGGGCTGGCACACGCCGCCGTTGCGGCACGAGGCGGGACCGCACGGCGACGGCACGCAGCGTTCTGCGCCCGACTCGTCTGTCAATGTCACCTGACCACCCGGGCACCTGAAACAAAAAAGTCATGGAATGTTCTCACTTCGACTTTTGTATAAAATCACTTTGAGTAAAGTTCTCCAAATAAGACGCCTGTTTATTTGCCCAGTTGTTTACTGTAAAGTTTACTGTGAGCCTGACATGTATTTTATTTTTATTTTTTTTAAAATACACTACGAAAGCCTGCTAGCTTAATGCTAACATAGAAGATGCCAAAGATGCGCTATAGAAATTAGCATAAATTTTATGGTAATTATAAAATATATATTATTGCATTTATAAAAACATACAGTAACAACATAAAAAGAATTAAACCGCTTCTGCCACAGTTTGAAATGAATGGCCATTGTGCTGCTTCCAAACTTGGCCACGTGGGGGCAGTGTAAGACCGATATACTGGAACAGACGATATGCCAGTACTTTCAGCGAATGTCTAAACAAATATCAATCTAAAACATTTGCAATTATGTGTTAGCATTAGCATTAAGCTAGTGAACTAAAGGCTAAGCTATGTGTTTATTTTAAATAATTCTCCTATGACAATAAAGTTGAATGTAATCTAATA
This sequence comes from Vanacampus margaritifer, assembly GCF_051991255.1. NCBI lineage: Eukaryota > Metazoa > Chordata > Actinopteri > Syngnathiformes > Syngnathidae > Vanacampus > Vanacampus margaritifer. Next base: position 20,706,758 of record NC_135440.1, on the reverse strand, counting down.
CGTGTGTGTGCATGTATTTACCTGCACTGGTGTTTCCTCCACAGGTCGACACAGCGGAGTGAGTCGTGGCAGGGTTGTGCCCGGCAGGCGTCGCTGAAGCAGCCCAATGTGACGCCGCGCCTCTCCAGCACGCTCACCAGCTCACCGCCGCTTCGCCCGTCCAGAGGGAGCACTCGGCCGTTAAAACGAACATCCCGCATGCAACCTAAACATAAGATACAAAAGCTACTTTACGTCATTCAATTGTCACCACAAGCAGTATTCACACATAAACACTAACTCTTAAATCTTAAACTTGTTTAAAATGGTATCTTTAAACAGCAACATTCTCAACAAAACCATATAATTTCATCTAAAGGTCTGCTAGCCTAATGCTAACATATAATGTGAACCATTACAAACAGGCTAATGTAAATTAGCATAGCCTATATGTCAAGGTAATTATAATGTTCAACCGAACCATGATATTAGCTTTTTTTTTTTTTTAAATCAGGCTGACAGAAATTAGCATAATAGTTACAGGAATTGTATGTTCAACCAAACCATAATATTAGAGCTAATGAATGTTTGCTAGCTTAATACTTGCAAAAAATATGAATGGCATTGCCTGACGGAAATTAGGATATACGTTACATTCATAATAATGTTCAACGAAACCATAACATTATAGTTTACGAAAGTCTATTAACTTAATGCTAACAAAAAAATGTGAGACACCATAGACAGGCTAATGTAGATTAGCATAAATGTTACAGATAAGTATAATGTGTAGTCCATAATATTATAACTAACAAAAGTCTGCTATCTTAATGCTAACATGAAATGTTTAACGCCATAGACAGGCTAATGTAGATTAGCATAAATGTTACAGATAAGTATAACGTGTAGTCCATAATATTATAACTAACAAAAGTCTGCTAGCTTAATGCTAACATGAAATGTTTAACGCCAAAGACAGGCTAATGTAAATTAGCATATATGTTACAGTGTCCAGTCCATAATATTATAACTAACAAAAGTGTGCTAGCTTAATGCTAACATAAAAAAACACCATAGACAGGCTAAAGTGAATGAGCATATATGTTACGGTAAATATAATGTTCAAACAAACCATAATATTATAGCTAACGAAAGTATGCTAGTTTAAGGCTAAACCTGTGAAACGTCATTGTCAGGCTAACCACTATTAGCATAGAAGTTACAGTAATTCTGAACCAGATAGAACAACAACACATACTAACACAGCATACAACAACACTGCTTAAAAATCTGCACTATATGAAGGACAGAAAAATGTAACGCCATCCATCTATCCGTCCACCCATGCCTCGTCTCACCCTGAAAGTCACCATCTTCTCCTCCGCGGGCTCCCTTCCCCACCGTAACGCTTCCCGGGTCCACCACCAGCTCCCGCCGATTCCCCAGCCGGGCCCGGACCTCCCGTGAGCCGCCGCCCTGCTCCAGCCGCAGGACGAACAGGTTGTCGTGACGACTGAGGCCCACCAGCACCCACTGGCCCACGTCCACCCGCTGGCCCGGGAGCCGCAGGGCGTGGGCCCCGTCGCCCAGGTCGGCCCGGACCGACAGGTGGCCCTCGGCGATCTTTTTAGAAAGATGACATCATTGTTAGAGCATTTTAAAATTGTCAACACTCTTCACGATGCTGCTACCTCCAGCATGATGTACTCGTTGGCTTCCCGGGACGTGATGGAGAGCAAGGTGCCCGAGGCGGAGCGGGTGCGCAGAAGCAGCTGGATGTTGGTGCGCCGGTTGGTGCCGCCCCCGCCTCGAAGATGGAACCTCAGCATGCTGTTGGAGTCCAAAGAGAACTCTGGAACCACTGAAAGATGAAACCAAAGTTGTTGGCTGTAAAACTCTACTTTTGCCACAAGATGGCGCCAAAACAACATGCACCTGTGTCACACTTGTGCCCGCTGTGTCCCTGATGACACTCGCAGCTGAAGGATCCCCAGTCGGCGAGGCAGGAGCCGCGGGCCCCGCAGGAGGGCCCGGCCGCCGTCAAGCACACGCCGTCCGTCACCCTGCATCCCGGGCTGCTGTCCTCGCTCTCGCCGGGGCGCGCCAGGTCGTACACCTAAGTCACATGGTGTGAGAATTAGCATGTGAAAAGAGTCACCATGTTGATTTCAATTGCGTACCTGCGTGTCCACCACCAGGTTGCGGATGCAGCCGCGGAAACGTGCGTAAGGCATCTGAGGAGACGTCTGCTTCACGCCACCCAGCTGGAGAGGCTGATACACGTTCACATACCTCGACGAGAGCAACAAGAGAAAGGAGGATCAGTGACGGACGGACGGACGGACAGACGGACGGACGTCTTGTGGTTGCCACCTCTCGTTTCCTGGCGTTTGTCCCGCCACCCTGCAGCCGGACTCGTCCGTCTCTCGGGGGTCTCCGCCACCGACCCCCTCCGGCTCGCTCACCGCCGCCCCCGAGCACTGATCCAGGACCAGCTGCACGGCCTAAATCACGCACATTTGATGACTATCAGCAGTGGTAAGAAGGAACCAATTACTCTACATTGTTACTTTTTTGGTGTGTTTTTGTTACTTTAAGTTTCTGACGTCTTTTTCCTTTTATTTCCTACATTTGAAAATGGATATGTGTACTTTCTACTTTTACTTGTTTTAATTTTTGTACTAACGTGCATTTCAGAGGGTTTTTTTTTTAACTTAAGAGCTTTTTTTTTTTTAGCTTTTGTATTTAAGTACACTCTACAGCCTTCACTTTTTTTTTTTTTACTTCTGTACTCAAGTGCATTTTAGAGTTTGCACTTTTTTTTTACTTGAGTATATTTCAGATTCTGTCCTTTATTTAGTTTTGTAATCAAGTACATTTCAGAGTGATTTATTTGTTTATTTTTACAATTAAGCAAATGTCAAAGTGTGCATTTTTTTAACTTAAGGTATATATCAGATTACTTCTGCACTTTTGCAATTAAAAAAAACATTTGTACTTAAGTATGTTTTAGAGTATTCTCTGTTTTCCATTTCATTTTCCAGTTTCCATTTATACTTAAGTACATTTTAGAGTCTATATTTTATTTATTTACTTTACTTTTGTATTTTAGTCAATTCCGTAGTCTGTATGTTTTTACTTCTGTATTCAAGAGCCTTTCAGAGTACTGTACTGTACCTTTGTACTTGAGTACTGTACATTTCAGAGTATTTCCTTTTAAAAAAAAAAACTTTTATACTTAAGTACATTTTAGAGTCTGTACTTTTTTTTAAAAATGGACTTTTACTTAAGTACACATCAGTATTTCTACTTTTACCAGAGTCAATTTGTACTTCAGCTTAAGTAGTAATGCTTTCGCCACCTCTGCTTGTTATTGTCTTTGTAGACGCAAACAGCAAGTTCCAAGTTCCAACCTTGCCATCGCTGATGACGTCAAGTCGATGCCAGCGGCGATCTGCCACGTTGGATTTGGGCGGTAGCTGCAGGGTGAGGGTTCCGGAGCCGTGGTTCACGTTCAGGACCGGCACGCCGTTCTTCAACTCTGCATGGAAAAACAATTTCATGAATCCACATAGTCATTACACTATTTCCCACTAGGGGGCAGCAATCACCTCTGCAGTGAGGAAACCATCTCGGAAGGCTTGGAACAGCAGAAGCCACATGATATCAACAGTTATGAAATATTTGCTGCATTCATTTTTTTTTTTGTAAACAATGTTTATTTGAGCCGAAGAGTTGTTGAGATTTTTGCACATGTATTAAAAACAAAAAATAGTTAAAAAAAATGGATGTTGTGGAAAATTATATATTTTTAATTAATACATTTCTAAAACAAAACAAAACAAAACAACTTAATAATAATAATAATAATAATGCATTGGATTTCCTTGTTCCTCAAAATTATACACATAAATCCCTGTAATGACAACACAAAAAGGTTATTTTTGAGATTTTTTTCAAAATTTTTAACAATAAAAAGTAATTTATTTTTTGTTGAAAACGTAGCTAGTTTTTATTTACATATAATACATATATTTTAAAAAATCTATAAAAAAAATAAATAACTTTGTGTGCATAATTTAAAGGAAATGATGATCCATCCAGAAAATATTCAGTGTTTCAATTATTATTATTTTTTATGTATTATTGATTTAGGTTCTTAACAATTTGATATGTAAAATGGAATAAATAAATTTTTCCCCTTGTTGAATTTTTACTCTCCACATTTTGTAATGTTACTGCCTTATTCCAAAATTGAATGAATTAATTTAGATTTTTTTTCAAATCAAGAATTGTTTTTATATTGAATACATTTGCAAACATTGTCACAAACTGTTCTTTCATGTTGTCATTCTGGGTTGTGTAGAATTTTTATTTATTTTTTATTTTTACTTGCATTTTGGCACAAGGCTGTAACATGACAAAGTGAAGCACTGCAAAGACTTTCCGGCTGCTCTGTAAAGTGATGGGCTTGTGTGTTTAACTGCTGTGTTAGCTGATGAATCCCATTAAAAAACAGCACGAACGCGGCGGGTCAATTCTTCCGTGCTGCTTTCAACATCCTCATGTCCGCCATCGCTATCGAACGCCTTTAATGACAAAAGCACTCCAGCGATCAATGAGGCGGCCATATTTGATTTCCCCCCCTGGCCGGGAAACGACGACAAGCAGGATGGCGGGATAATTACGTAAGTTTAATGGCGGCAGATTATGCAAGACGTGTCTAGCAAAAGGCCGGGAGCGGCGGCGGGGCGGGCTAATCCTATAACGCCACATCAGGACCACCGGGAGGTGACATTAACATCCCATGATGCTCTTTGTCTGCTGACACGCCGCATTGATCTGGTCCCATTGTTGTGGAGAACAAGAGGATCAGCATGTTTGATAAGTACAAATCCAAGGTTTTAGTAACTACAGGGAGGTGCAATAAAAATGGTAAAATAATGTAGAGAAAAAAAGAAAAACTGTTTTTGTATAGCACTATAAATTGGGACAAGCTGAAAGTCACAACAACAACTGTAATATGTTTTCGGTGAGCTTTTAAGGCTCTGAACTCATTCCCTCATTTCTCGTCTTCCTAATCAATATACCGACTCACCGATAGAAATGAAGTCTTGGGGCTCTCCCGGCTGGGCGACGGGACCGAGCGGTCCGTTGTAGAGCAATAGCCCGTCGGTCGCCTCAGTCAGGAACTCCACGGAGATGTGGCTCTGGAAGCACGGCGTCAAGGGGGCGAACCATGCGTAGCCCCCGCCGCCGAAGCTGTGCTTGGTCTGCTGGCACTCAGGACCATCAAACATGGGCGGACACTTGCACCTGACATGTGAAATAAAATTGAATAAGCCATTTTCTTCTTCTTATTCTTCTCACTACATGCCTTATGACTGGAAACAACTAGCCACGATTGAAGTAACTAACTGACCAACTGATTTGCTACGGTAACAGACTGACTAACCACTTGACCAAATAGCTGAATGACTGACTAATTAACTAATTGACAATTAAGTTTACTAATTGAGCAGCTGACTAGCTATTTCACCAGACTGACCAACCATTTATCTCACTAACTAGATGACCAACTAACTTATTGACTGATTGACTTATCAACTACTCTAATGAACTGATTGACTGGCGTTGACTGACTAACTAACTAACTGATTTAAAATTACGTTGACTAATCAGCTACTGTAATGACTGACTAACTAACTAACTAACTAACTAACTAACTAACTAACTAACTAACTAACTAACTAACTAACTAACTGGCAATTACATCTACTATCTGAGCATCTGACTAGCTATTTCACCAGACTGACCAGCCATTTGACTAACTAACTAACTAACTAACTAACTAACTAACTAACTAACTAACTAACTAACTAACTAACTACTGTAAGCAACAAACCAATGACAATTCAACTAACTGACCAACTAGCTAACTGAGTGACTGACTACTGTTACTAACTGACTGACTGAGTAGCTGGCTGACTAACTAGCTAACTAATTGACAGAAAGAATGACTAGCCAAGCTAAATTTCATAAAGCTTCCCGGAACAGAAAAGAAAAAACACTGAGTAAATATCTAGTCTGCTACAGAAGATTGAGTGGCCCACCTGTATCCCAGTGGACCATCTTGGCAGGCGCCCCCATTGAGACAGGGGTTGCTCGGGTAGGACGAGCAAGGCAGGTGTGTGGCCTCGCGTCCGTGGCAACCACATCGCGCCGTGGTCTTGGCCGGCAGGGAAACCAAAGACACGTTGCCCGAGCTGAGGGCCGATGGAGTGTGACCAAAGGACACATGAGTGGAGCAGCCTGCGGAGTGCCCGCAGTCCGCGTGGGGACAGTCGTCCACGCCCACTTGGGAGATGGCCGCGCCCAGCACGGCTTCCAGCTGAAAAAGACAACACCACAAAAATGTGTATTTGATGAAAATAATAGAGATGATAGCAATACAAACATAAAAAAAGACAACACTTTTACAATAACATCACAATAACATCACAGTTAAACCAAGTTCAAATCTTCTTGCCCCTTAGATTAAGATTACATTTAATGTTAGATTGATGGCATTCGTGTTTGTCTTATGGGGTTATGATTTACAATTGGGGTTTAAGATTTAGGGTCGGTTAGAATCTAATGACAGAATTCAGACACATGTGGGAGGTGCGTATCTCATCATCATGTTTACAATTTTCTGTGAATTCAAACTGTTTGACCTTGCGGGAGGTCTGTGATCTGCTGAGTGACATTTTAGTGTGGGTGTGTTTACATGGATGACTGACTCTCAGCACATTGAGTTGGGGTCAAGCAAGCAGCTGCTGTCAGGCTTTTAAAGCATCTTAAGTATTCATGTACACGTGTGTTTGTGTGTGGTGTACATTGTGTGTGTGTGTGTGTGTGTGTGTGTGTGTGTGTGTGTGTGTGTGTGTGTGTGTCTGTGTGTGTACGTGAGACACATGGACATCCACTTAGTGACACACGCTTGAGTGTGAAACTGCTACAGTATTGACCCACAGTGTGTTAAATGCTTGACATTATGTGTTAAGTGCACTTGTGCAAACAAATCTTTGACTCCTTCTGTTATATGTTCATCTACTTACCAACCTACCTGACTGACTGGCTGACTGACTGACCAACCACTTTGGTAATTGACGGACATCTTTTGCAACTAACCAACTGACTGACTAACTGCTACTACTAAATGAGCGACCAATTTACTAACTAGCTGACTACTAACCAACAGATTAACAGACTAACTACTGTAACTAACTGAATGACTGACTAAATAACCAGCATAACTACCTGATTAACCAACTGAGCAAATGACCGAGTAAAAGATTAACTACTGAATACAAATGACTGACCAACTGACAAAGTACCTCGGTAACAACCTTAATAATTAAAAAACTAACTAACTAACTGACTAAATAAACAGACTAGCTTACTATCTAACTGACTGACCAACTAACTGATCGACTGGCTAGCAACTGTAATAGACTGGCTGGCGGACAAACCGACAACCGACTTAACGAATGACTGACTAACACACTAACCAAACAACCAGCCAATTGACTGACCAGGTGAATAACCGATAAACCGATTACAAATAACCGATTATTGTAACTTAGTAAATGAATGAATGGCTGACAAACATCTTGTTGTTTCACATTTAAATGTAAAGTACACAAGTCCGTTTTTAGTGACCTAAATTGAGATGTAAAATGTGTATAAAACTCTAAAAGTAGTTGTGTTGTTGTTGACTTAGTGGAGGTCACCTTTGCTTTATTGGCCGCCACGTAGCCATGCAGCTTCTCGGCCTTGTAGTATGGTGAGCCATGAGCGGCGAACCAAACGCTCAGTTCCCTCTTTTGCTCTGGGCCAGCGTCTTTCATGGAGAATACGTGGACCTTCTCTGGTGTTGTTTGTAGGAGGTCAGCAAGCGCTCGACTCAAACGAGAGAAGCGGCTCTCCTCACCGCCTCTGGACGAGAACAGTTCTTCCACTGTCATGTCTGTAAGGACAACAATGAGCCCACTTTCAGACAGTATAGAGCAACTTTTGAAAACTAAGGAATGGATCTTGTCTGACTGATGTGGTGCATTTGATCCCAGCTAACTAACTAACTAACTAACTAACTAACTAACTAACTAACTAACTAACTAACTAACGGATATTGTGAATAACTAACTAGCCAACTAACTAATTGCATCATTATCCACCTTAATCACAGACTGACTGACTGACAGACATGAGAAAATACAATATAATAAAACTAACTAACTAACTAGCTGACTAACTGATTATATCATTAACTACCTTAATCACAGACTGACTGACTGACTAACTGACAGACATGAAAAAAATACAATATAATAAAACTAACTGACTAACTAACTAACTAGCTGACTAACTGATTATATCATTAACTACCTTAATCACAGTCTGACTGACTGACAGACATTAGAAAATACAATATAATAAACCTAACTAACTAACCAACTAACTAACCAACCAACTAACTAACTAAACAACCAACCAACCAACTAACTAACGACTGACTGGTTGAATGACAATGTTACTAACTGGCATTGTGAATAACGAACTAGCTGACCAACTAATTACATAATTAACTACCTTAATCACTATATAATATAACTAATTAACTAACTGGACGACTAAGTGACAGCCTGACAACTATCTACAACTACTAACTATCCAACCGACTAAATAGAGTAGTGAAATAACTGGCTGACTGAATAACTAAAAAAAACTGACTGACTACTGTACTGAACTAACTCACCAACTAAAGAAAGCAGAAGCTCTCCTGGCTTTGTACTTACTGCGTAGTCGGAGGGAGGCGGCGTTGAGCAGGGCTTCCCGCGGTAGCTCTATCACATCCACCTGTGCCGTGGATGTGACGTCCGGCCAGGCGGGATCAGACACGCGCACCTGCAGCTGGTACGATCCGGGCGGGACCCCCTCCCTGATGCTTAGCTGGCCAGAACTATGGTTAACGCTGAACAACCTGGACAGAAACAATGATTGAAAAGTTTGTTTTGGGTCATCTATTTTATATAAGTGCCTAAAACCATACATGTACCATGTTTGTAAAAAAACAACCTGAATTTCAGTATAATGTTGCTTTAACATCTCTACAGAGTTGGTGCACCCCCTACTTGCCCTCACAGAAAAAAACAGCATCCAAACAAAGCCCTTTATGGCCAATAAAAGCCGCATTTAGTTTAGTCGTGCAAACTTGCAAATTAAACACTATATTTTCCCACATTATGTTTTCAGCAAAATTTGCATACTTGCATAATTATATTGTTCCTTTTTTTATTACATTTTTAATAGCAGAAACACACTTATAAATATGTAATTAATATATCGGACCACCATTATGCTTTTAATCTCCATAGTTTGGGAATCCCTGTCAGATGGCTTTTGTCCAAAACTAATAAAGGTCACAAAAATGAATGACTTTTTTTAGTGACGTTAGGGGGGGAAAAAAGTCTTTCTTAGCGCCTTGGTTGCCCGGGCAACTGGCAAGGACGAGTTATGTCGTGGCACCTTGCCCAGACATCCTGTAGTTGCATAAAATATTAAATCTCTGCATTAAATTGAGTTTTTTCCCCCCCCATCTAAATTGCGTCACTAATGTTTCACTTCTGGGCTGTATGGTGTCGAGCATATAGTGCACAGGGTGGGCCAAAAGTCCATTTGCACTTTTTAAATGAACTTATTTAACGAAGGAAGGGGAGCGGGCGGGAGTGGATAGGAAGGAAGGAGGAGGCAGGGAGGATGGATGGGATGAAAGGAAAGGAAGGAAAGAAAGAAGGAATGACTGAAACGTTCATTCTTGTTTAAAACACTAACTCCGGCTTGAAACCATGATTTGAAATCCTAACCTAGGTTAGAAACCCTACTTTGAATCCCTAAAACGGTCTTGAAACCCTGCTTTAAAAAATGTTATATTTTTAAGGGCGTCAGCCAATTAAAATTTTAATCGTAATTAATCATATGACTTCAATAGTTAACTTAATTGCGTGTACGTACGTGTACAATAAAATATAACATTTTTTTTTGTTTCATACTCATACATAAAAGTGGGAAAATTTTAAACTAATAGAAAAATGGCTGCATCTTTTAGTCAATGATACAGTAATTTCATAATAATTCATAAAATTGAGTTAAAATTAAAAAGATACTTCTATACTGTAAAAAACAAGTGTGATATTGATTTTTGTTGACGTCATTTTTTTCTGCCACTAGATGGCACAATTGCATAATTGTAAGATGTCGGCGACAGCTCAGTGCATTTTCTTTGCATATTGAGAGCTATTTAACCTTTAACATGAAGTAACTTGTGAAATGCTGCACATTTTTAAAATTGTAAAACACAACTTGACCCCAGCCTCCACAAATATATGCATTATTATTACATTTATGATGTGGAGGTGTCTGCTGCTGCTAACTTAAAATGAATGCACTCATTTTGACACCTCTAATTATTTTCAAAACAAAAGTGATTAACATACATAGTGTCAAATAAATGTAAATGCATTTCAAAGTTTTTTTCTTTTAAGTGTATACTGAACCTACTTTTGGCTTAGACTGTCTTCATGTCCATATTATTAAAGGCCTAGCTTGAAATGCAGATGAGAGCAGATGTGCTCTGTGGTGCAACACGCGTGTCCAGAGCGTCTTGAAGTGGAAACCCTCACGCTCTGCCGCACTGGAGACGTCAGCGCCGCCCGACTACCGTGTTGGACGCCCGCCATGGCGCTCGTGTAGCGTTAAACACGTGGTCATCCGCCCGCCGCGCCCTTCAGACTGCGCGCCAGATGGGCTCATTAGTGGCCAGCGAAAGCGAGCCAAAACGCGTCCGATGTGTCGACAGCGCCGCCGCCACGCTTGCATTTAAACCTTAAAGACGTCACCCGCCGCGGCGAAGCGCGTCACCCGCCGCGGCGAAGCGCGTCACCCGCCGCGTTGCCATGGCGATCCACAGCGCGACGTGAGCGCCATGTAAACATGTTTTCACCACGTGGATCCATTATGGAAATGCGTTTGGGCATTTTTTAATTTCACTTTGTGGATCTCGTCTCATTTGATACTCCCAAAGCAAAAAATCGACCTTTCAAAGATTTAGAATTGCTGTTTACATGGTCACTCTTTGTGAGGATCACCTTTGCTAATATTCTCTGTTGCTTTGTGGTTCCTTCATGGAAGCGTCTCATCTTGGAGGCTTGACAAAGAAGTTTCAAGACTCCTTAAGTATAAATAGCTCCTTACCCTGCACGCTTTTTTTCCCCCCTGCAAATTTCCATGTCGCCGCCTCTTTGTCACGGCACACCTTTGTACTTTCTGCCACGCTCTGGTTTAAATCTGTCACTTGCTCTTTTAGCTCAACCTTTCTTCTCCTCGTCATTCATCTCCAAATGTGCGGAAGATTTTTTTTTTTTTTCATCTACAAAACTTCATTGACTTGACTTGAGTTCCCTGCTTTTGTCTACCTGATTCGAATTTGGTAGCAATGCGGCAAAATCCTTCAGACAGGTTTGTCTTGGCCCGTGGAAATGAGTGACCTGAAAATAGCTGCTTCGAAACAAAATGGCTGACTTCCTGTGTCTTTTCAGTAAGTGCTACTTTAGACTATTTTATGTTTACTCATGATAGTCATGTTGCTAAGTGAAACTGATTTCAGGGGGCTAAATTTTCCAAAACTTCATCATCTGCATGTCTGGGGGAGAAAGTGGAAGTGCCATAATAAGCTTAATAAAGCTTAATAGCAGTTGCTGAGCAGTAGCATTTCCTTTTTTTTTTTTTTCCTTTTCTGGAGAAAAGAGCAGTAGCATTTCCTTTGCTTCTCTCAAGCTTCACAGGAGAGTCACATTTTTCGGGGCAAGAACCTCTTACACTCAAATAATGAATATCCTTCAGTACCTGTAGTGTTGTAGTCAAGACCACACCAACAGAGACCAAGATATTATTGAGGCTAGAGAGTATCAAGACTTTGACACTTTTGGAGGTTGAGACCAAGACCAAGACTGTGTATTTCAAAGACAAAATGACCACTATCTTTTTTTTTCCCCATTAGCCTGTTTGCAACAAAAACTAATTCTGCTATGTTTTTGAACTAGAAAATCCTAAGTAAAAATGGCTTTGAGACCTTTAACCCTGGAGAACCCACGGGGTCAAATTTGGCCCCTATAAATTCTGCTACTCGGTTTCCACCGGGTACTCCGGTTTCCTCCCACATTCCAAAAACATGCATGGCAGGTTAATTGAACACTCCAAATTGTCCCTAGGTGTGAATGTGAGTGTGGTTGTTCGTCTTTGTGTGCCCTGCGATTGGCTGGCAACCAGTTCAGGGTGTACCCCGCCGACTGCCCGAAGCCAGCTGGGATAGGCTCCAGCACCCCCGCGACCCTTGTGAGGAAAAGCGGCCAAGAAAATGGATGGATGGGTTATTTTTTTTTCCCAGCAGTGATTTTGTCCCTGTGTTCTTGTTTCCATTGGCCAAAGTGTGTTTGTACATTCAAAATCCAGTTCTAAAATGCAACAAATAAAACAAAAAATATATATTGTTCAATGTAGCTGTGTATTTGATTGATTATTTTCTTAAATTCTTAATGGTTTACTGACAGTTTTTGTTATTCTGATTCTTCGAAATAATACCCCTAAATCCCAAAAGGGTAAAATTTCGCCCTAATCCTAAATTAGGGAATAAAGGGTTAAAATTGAAAAAAATATATCTTTTGGTGTTCAGTGAATTTATAGCAGTCATTTAATGTATAATTCATAATTTTCCAAAGAAGAAAAGGGTTCTTGGGTTCTCCAGGGTCTCAAGAATGGTCTCGTTACCAAGACCCATCTTGAAAACTATAACATTTATGTACCTGGATGGTTTGCCTTCAAATTGGTACGTCTTCTCACTCCAGTCGTCGAGGTCTGGGGACGGGATTTGGCCCAGCACTGTTGTTGGCAGGATACCTGGTTTCCAACAAAGGAAAGTCCAAAACAATAAATTACCTTTGAAAAGCAATCAAAAGGGTCATGTGTGGGGAAAAAGGGAGTCCATAAAAAAAAAAAAAAAAAAAAAACAAGCTTAGTCCCTTGCAGTAAGTTAGGATGGCTGACAGCTGGTCTGAACCACTAAATAAGTGATGTGTTCTGCAGCGAGACAGCGGAAGCACTCGACTGTGACAAAGATGTCTTATGAGCTCAGCGGTGGTTGCGTTCCGCCGGTGTCGAGGACACGCCGGGGGAGTGTAAAGGTTAGGACGACCAGTCACAAAAAAGTTCATCATCAAATCCTGGTCGTAATCAGCGGACGATAAACGTAAAAAAAAAAAACCTGCAAGTCACTCCGAAAACTTCACAAAAGTCTTAAACTGAACTGGTCCTGTTTTTGTTTGTGATCTTGGAAGCATGAGTTCCAAACACAGCAGGAAATGATCCACGATTGCAATAATGGTAGCCTTTTTACGTCCGGAATCAGCAGAGATGACTGCTGGTTTGTCATAGGTGTGAAAGAAGCCATGTCAAATTGGTGAGCCATTCTCTAAAGAGAGGAGTTTTACGACGATCTCACACGATGGCCAAAGTGGCCGCTAACAATCCGTTTGCCACCAGGCAGGTTAACAACCGGTCGTTATGCAAGACATTCTAAAGCTGCACCTTATTTATATAGTCTCTCGATCGTGGGCGGGTCCCGGAACATATTGCCGGTGATAAAACGGGAGTTCTCTGTAAAGGTAAAAACAACCAGCAAGACCCAAGTAGTCTCCATTCAATTTGTGCAGATTACCAGAGATGAATTTTGAGCGTCTCTCATTTAGCAATCGTTAACAGAGACTTCCGTCATCGTCAATCTGTCAATATATCAAGTTGAACCGCATCATTTGTCGATTGCTCAGCAAAAGGGAACATCCATCATTGACGGATTGACAAATTTATTGACAATTACGTTGAGCTTAGCTCGTCATTTTTTGCGAAGTCTCATGTCAATCGCAATCGTCAACAAAATTGCCGTCCGTCATTAACGCCAATATTGATGGAATGCCCACCTCTGCGGATTACCATTTACCGATTGACTGCAAATCTACGCAGACAAACTTGGATGGCACGCACCTTCGTAGCTGTACACGATGAAGTTGGCGTGCCCTGGCGAGTGCGGGTGGTCGTTCCGGTCTCCGATGACCACCGTCAGCGTGCTGGTGGAGCTCATGGCGGGCGAGCCGCTGTCAATCATGAGGATAGGGAGTCGGTACTCCTTCTGGCGCTCGCGGTCAAATGTCCGCAAGGCGGTGACGGCAGCGCTGCCGTTGCGGAAGTCGGTCAGGTTGAAGTAGGCCGCGTCCGCCGTGAGTGCGAGGAGCCGTATGGAAAAAGGTCCGCCGTTGGACGAGAGGTCGCGGTCTGTGGCGTGCAGCATCAGTGAGCTGGCGTTCATCCGCACCGCCTGCGGGGCCGCTGTGTTCTCCCACACCACCGGCCGGTAGGGGGCCTCGAACTCCGGACCGTTGTCGTTGATGTCCAGCACGGTTACCATGATGATGGCTGTGCCAGTCAGGGCGGGGCTGCCAGCGTCAATGGCGAGGACCATGATGCGGTGCTGAGAGATTTTCTCCCGATCCAACGAGTTAGCCACTACCACCCAACCGGACTGATCCACTAGGAACTGATTGAAGGGGTCTGACTCCTTGGCGATACTGTAAGAAAACCGTCCATTTTGTCCAGAGTCCAAATCGGTAGCCATGACTTGGGCAACAATGGTGCCCACGGGAACATCCTCAGACATGGCCGGCGTCTCATAAAACTGCGGTAAGAAGACGGGAGCGTGGTCATTAGCGTCCTCTACTTGTACCAGACAGTAAGCCAGACTGAAGAAATCCGCATCCTCCGCCTTCAGAGTGAGGTTGAAAGTCCTCTCCTGGGGTTTCTCAAAGTCCACTTTCTTCTTGAGCTTGATCACGCCACGTCGGTTCACCTTGTCAGTCTCCACTAGGAACTTCCTGTCATCGTCTCCCCCCACAATGCTGAAGGTCACCATGGCGTTCTCGTCCTGGTCTCCGTCAGTGGCGGAGACCACGAGAACCTCGCTGTTCACCTCCAGGTCTTCGGTTACCTGAAGAACGTGGCAAGTATAATTAAAACCTTGAGGATACCGTCATGAAAGAGGGGCCATTGACTCACCTGGGCAGTGTAGACCCTCTGTGTGAAGATCGGCGGATGGTCATTGACGTCCGAAACCAGGATGGTGGCGGTCCCCGTCCCGGCCAAGCCCCCTCCATCCCTGGCTTCCACCACTACCAGATACCGCTCCTCCGCCTCCCGGTCAAGGGAGCGCAGCACGGTGTAGATGGTCCCGGTGGTGGCGTTGATGGAGAACAGATTGAGGTTGATCTCGTTGCGGACGTTCTTGACGATGCTGTAGCTCAGCGCCGCGTTCTTGCCTTCGTTGGCGTCGTCCAAGTCCATAGCTCTCATCTCCATGACGGAGGTGTCGGCGGGGGAGTTCTCAGCCACTTGACCCACAAAACAGCCGTCCACTTCCAGCGCCGGGCACGGGAAGAAGGGCGCGTTGTCATTGATGTCTCGGACCTCCAAGAGGACGTCTGCAAATCCTGTGAGACCCGACCCTCCCTCGTCCGTGGCCAGGACCAGGAACCTCCAGGCTGGACGCTCCTCGCGGTCCAGACGCCGTTGGGCGTAGATCCTCCCGGTGCGCTCGTTGATAGTGAACTCACCTCCCGCTCCTTGACCGTGGAGGGAGTAGCGCACAGCGGTCTGGTCAGCGTCTTGGTCAGGATCGGTGGCGGACACCTGGAAAAGTAGGAACGAAATCATCACAATCGGCCATGTTGGCAGGACAAACAAGCACTGACACTCACATTCACAACTGCCGGCAATTTAGAGTCACGGTTGAGCCTCTGCAGCTTTAATTAATTTTGATCATACTTCATTGGTATTGTGACCAAGCAATCCAATAACCACCTTAGTCTTGCTCTAGTCTTATCACAACGTTTTTCATTAAGCAGCCACATAAAAATAAACATCCCCCCTCGCGTCCTTTTATCTCCGCTGGCGACGCCACCCGGCTGTCAGCGTAAGAGAAAAGCTAAATGACACTTTTGAGTGTTCTGTCTTCTTCTTGTTTACAGAAAGCTTTGATGTGATCCCGCTGCCGCCTCATCCTCCTTTTTTTATATGTGTGTTGCCGTGGCGACGCGATAGACGAAGTATTTTCAACCACCGTGCCGGGAGGGATCATCAGGGGCGCCCCGGCAAATGATCAATTTCATTTACTAATTGATTCCCTGTACAGTATATCTATCTATTTAGTGTTTTGCAGGTTGGGAAGAAGCACAGAGGAGGAGCAGGCCGGAGCACAGGTGATGTGAAAAGCATTCATTTCAAATTGCATTTTCCCATCTGTTGGATTGTGTGAACACGCGGGGATGAAAAAGAAGGCAGGGGGGGGGGGGGGGTGGCACGCCAAAGCGAGCGGGGTGGGCGCACATCAAATCAATTCCAGAGGAAGCGGGGCTGGGCGGCGGACCGGGTGACACGCCGGATTACTTCCCTGCCCTCTACGGCGCACCTCCACCCTGCTAATCTGATTGAGAGCGTTACGGCGAGAGGGTGTGACCAATGGCGGATGAACGGCGCGGGGTGATGAAGAAAAGAAAGAGAAGGAGGAGGAGGTGGAGGGAGAAACTTTTCAGAAGACGTCTGATTCCGTCTGACCGGAACGCCGTCACACACTTGTAATGTGTTACAAGAGCGAACAAAAAGTATTGGGAAACCTGCAGGAAGTAAAGTAATAGAAATAGTTCAAATGAATTTTTGACGTCTATAGCCGTCAATGGCAGTGAATGAGTTAAAAATGTGAAAATAAATAATATTTTTACATGTTTTTATTTTTTGCCAAAAATGGCAGAGGATTTAATAAAACGACGTTTTAGGACAAACACACAAAGTGAAAAAAAAGGTCATGGAGAGTTTGGACAAAAATATTAGGACGCTTACAATCAATGAAAAGTGACAAAAACTTGAGCAAAAGTAATGGGACACCAACAGACTAATGTGGAGATTGGGTAAAAGTATTGGGCCACAGATGTAGACTCAAGTATTGGGACAGCCACAGGAAGTGAAAAGGGAAGCATGTGTGGACAAAAGTAGGGACACTTAAAGGGAGTGAAAAGAAGACAATACGGAGACTGGACAAAAGTATTGGGACACCCAGAGGAAGTAAAAAAAATGTGTGTATTAAAGTATTGGGACACTACAGAAAATGAAAAGAATCTGTACATTGGACGAAAGTATTGGGACAGCCACAGGAAGCTAAAATGAAAGCACATGTGAACAGAAGTAATGGGATACTTACAGGAAGTGAAAAGAAGACAATATGAAGATTGGACAAAAGTATTGGAACACCGACAGAAAGTGAAAATCTAAGAAAAAAGTGTGGCCAAAAATATTGTGACACCAACACAAATGAAAAGCAAATTTGAAGTGAGTTTGGGCAAAAGTATTGGGACATGCATAGAAAATCAGGGAAATGTGGAGTTTGGGCATAAGTATTGGGACACCCAAAGTAAGAACAAAGTGTTTTTTCCCAATACTTTAAGCCATATTTTTTATTAAAATTCCACCTGTCAAATTCCCCGAAATGAGCGACGACGCACCTCCATGATGAACACGGGCAGCTCGTTGAGCTCCTCCTGGACGACGGCGTGGTACTCGCTCAGGCTGAAGACGGGCGCCTCGTCGTTACGGTTGACCACCTGCACCACCACCAGCGTCTCGTTCTCCCACTTGCCGTCCGAGGCCACCAGCCGCAGCTCGAACCGCCGCTCCATCTCGTAATCCAGCGGTTGCGCCACAAAGACGGTGCCCACCTCCGGCTCCACGTCGAAGGTGCCCATCGTGTTGCCTGCCGCGATCTGATAGCGCAGCTTGGCGTTGGCGCCTGCGATGGAGCGCGGATCTTTTTAAGGCACAAGATCTCAAATACATTCAGAAATGGATTTTGTAATCCCCGGACACTTCATTAGGTACACGTGTGACAGTTGTGTAGCATGTCGCACCGTGTACACAGTAGCACGTTTACATACCTTGCATGCATTTGTGCATGTTTGCATATCTTTTATTGTCACCTGCCAAGGGACTACGTATGCAAATGAGCAGCCTCTGGCATATTTACATTCGTATTGTACATGCATCTTCATCAGTATTCTTGGTTTCTTTTTACCTATTTATTTATTTATTATGATTTTTTAATTTTTAATTTTTATTATTATTTTTTATTTTATTTTTTTCTGGACTATTCTTTGTTTCTTTTTATTTATTTATTTATTTATTATGATTTTTTTTCTGTACTATTCTTGGTTTCTTTTTATTTATTTATTTATTTATTATGATTTTTTTTCTGGACTATTCTTGGTTTCTTTTTATTTATTTATTTATTTATTATGATTTTTTTATTTTTTATTTTTATTTTTTATTTTATTTTTTTCTGGACTATTCTTGGTTTCTTTTTATTTATTTATTTATTTATTATGAATTTTTTTATTTTATTTTTTTTCTGGACTATTCTTGGTTTCTTTTTATTTATTTATTATGATTTTTTTATTTTATTTTTATTTTATTTTTTTCTGGACTATTCTTGGTTTCTTTTTATTTATTTATTTATTTATTATGATTTTTATTTTATTTTATTTTTTTCTGGACTATTCTTGGTTTATTTTTATTTATTTATTTATTTATTATGATTTTTTTATTTTTTATTTTTATTTTATTTTTTTCTGGACTATTCTTGGTTTCTTTTTATTTATTTATTATGATTTTTTTATTTTATTATTTTATTTTTTTCTGGACTATTCTTGGTTTCTGTTCGTCTATGTTAATTCTTAGTTAATTCTTGATGATATTTCTATGTGCAGGTCCCGACTTGGTTCCATGGCGCATTTATCCATATCTATCTATCCACATCACGTATCAAAACAAAATATCAGTCGAATTCAAACAGAAATGCGTTTGGCACACTTGGCCTTGCTAAACACACATACACGCACGCACAGACAGATGCATGATGGGAGCCCAGAGGCAGGTCCGTCTGGGTCGAGGCTCGCTCAACATTTACTGGCAGCGAGGAGAATTTAGCAGGCTATCACCATCTGTGGAAACATGCAGGACCTTCATCAAGCACACACTCCAACTGTGTGTGTGTGTGCGTGTGTGTGTGAAACGCTGAAGCTCACTGGTCCTTCACAGCCTCTGAGCACGATCTGTGGTGACCAGTGTGTGTGCGTAGTGTGTTGAAATGTGTACGAGGAGAGTAGTTCCAGTGGTTCCTTGCCTGCAGCAGCCTCACTAATGATCAGGCGGCCCATATGGCATTGCCCTCTTCACACACACACACACACACACACACACACACACACACACACACACACACACACACACACACACACACACACTTGTGTACACGCACACACACGCACGGACACTTGCGCGCGCACACACACGGGCGCTGATTTAATTGGCAACCCAGCAGGAGGCTCTAAAATGAGATGAAGGTCAGTCGAGGGCTCCTTGTGAGGTGGGCCCGAGGGGTAAGTTGTCCCCCAGCTGTGACTTGCAGGTCCACGCTCTGAAGGACTCCTCATCACTCACAGCTCAAAGTTTCGTTACATCAGGAGATAAAAAAAAAAAAAGAATACGTCTCGAGTGGTCCAACACTTCAGACTGTATGTTCGGTTCTGTGTTGATTTTGTGATGCTTTTGTGAGGTTCTATGTGGGTGCTATTTAGTTGGGAGTTCTATGTTAGTTATTTTGTCTTCTTCTGTGATAGTTTTATATTTGTCTTTGTTTTCTGTGTTTGTTTAGCGTTGTTCTATAACATTGGTTTTGTGTTATTATGGTTCTTTGTTGTTACTGTGACGGTTGTGTGAGGGTTCTCTAAGGTTCTACGTTGGTTCTGCGATGGTACTTTGTTGGAGATCTATGTTCAGATCTATGTTGGATCTATTTTCTGTTTTGATTTTAAGTTTCCTCTATTGTAATGGTTCTGTTATGATCCTATGTTGGCTATTTGTTACTCCATGTTTGTACTGTAATGTGTCTATGTTGGTTCTATTGTATACTCAACAAAAATATAAACGCAACACATGTTTTTGCTCCCATTTTTAATTTTAATTACATTTTTTTGTTGAGTATATGTTGGGCCTCCGATGGTTCCACGTGGAATCTGTCTCGGTCTATGTTTGTGTGTTTTCTGTGTTAGCTTTGTGCTGTTCTTTTTGTGTTGTTCTATTACATTGACTACATTAATTCATTCACTGCCATTGACAGCAATAGACGTCAAAAATTCATTTGAACTATTTCTATTAGTTTAACAAATTTTTCCATTTTTGTTAACAATAGTATGAAAACCTATATATATTTTTTTTACATTTAGAACAGATATAAAATTTGTGATTAATTGTGAGTTAACTAGTGAAGTCATGCGATTAATTATGATTAAAAAATTTAATTGCCTAATGCTCCTAATTTTTAATAATCTTTTCTTTTTCTTTTTTATATATATATTTTTCTTTTTTATATGTATTTTTTTCTTTTTAATAATCTTTTTTTTTTTTAAAGGAAAATATTATTAAAAATTAGGGGCGTCAGGTCATTAAAATTTTTAATCGTAATTAATCACATGACTTTACTAGTTAACTCACGATTAATCACAGATTTTATATCTGTTCTAATACAAAAAAAAATATCTAATCATACTCTTGTTAACAAAAGTGGGAAAAAATGTTAAACTAATAGAAATAGTTCAAATGAATTTTTGACGTCTATAGCCGTCAATGGCAGTGAATGAGTTAATCGGCAATATTTGGGTTTTGAAAGGCCACGCAAACACTCACACTCACTGCCTGTATGTGCGGCGGCCATTTTACGTTGCCTAACTTGAGCACATAGATCTCCCCGTGGGATATTTTCTGTCTCTACGGCGAAAATGCCACAGTATGTATATAGACACATAACATATACTATGTTGGCTATTTGATTCTGTATCTAAATGTTTTTTTTTTAATGTTGATTTTATTGCTTTGGTCCTGGTATAGTCCATGTTAGTACTATGTTGGTTCTATGTGTCGGTTCTTAGTAGCTTACCAGACGCAAGTGTGTGTGTGTGTGTGTGTAAGAGTGAGCGTGCTCATCCGTGGCGTATGTGTTTGTCTATGTGTGCGTACGTGTTGTTTGTAAATGTGTTAAAGTGTTTAAGTGCGTGTTTGTGTGTGTGTGAAGCTCCAGGCGACACCGGCGCTAAAGAGCCGACTCGGCAGAATCTTAAACAGCCTTTTGATCTCATTAGCAGACGCACTTAGTTCGGCACATTTTCCAGTCGGAGGGCCGAGTAGGATGCAGAAATCACACAGGGTGACAAAGAGCTGCACCGACTAATCAGCTTTACGGGGCAGCACGGGGAGGGAGTGGAGTGGGAGGGGAGGGGGGTTTACAGGAGGGGTTTCGTTCACCCGGTACTTTGCCTTTCTTTCGCTCTACAAATTACGCATCAAGATGAAGAAATAAATCCATATGCTAAAGGATTTTTTTTCAGCCTCTCGTATAGCGAAATTGCAAATATTGGAATCAGTAGGTTGTTGCTGCGTTGTTGCTATGTTGGCCCTCTTAGGAATCTATGTTAGGTTGTATGTTGGTTTGAAGTTGGTTTGCTATTTGGTCCATGTTGGTTTCGTAATGAGCCTATGCTAGTTCTGTAACAGCTCTATGGTAAAGCTATGTTTTCTACGATGGTCCTGTACTGTTTCTATGTTGGTTCTTTATTGCTCCTATGTTGATTTGCGAGGTCTTATGTTGAGACTTTATACGTTAAAACAGGTTTAAAATTAGCATAACGTCCACGCTAATTTCCTTCAGGCTGTCTATGGTGTTTTCATTCTATGTTAACATTAAGCTAGCTGGCTATCATGAGCTCTTGTGGTTTTCTTGAACATTTTGGTTTTTAAATATAAAAGGTTTAATGTTCTTTTATGTATGGTCCCCTGCCTACTTTGGAAGACGATGGTCCTGTACTGTTTCTATGTTGGTTCTTTATTGCTCCTATGTTGATTTGCGAGGTCTTATGTTGAGACTTTATACGTTAAAACAGGTTTAAAATTAGCATAACGTCCACGCTAATTTCCTTCAGGCTGTCTATGGTGTTTTCATTCTATGTTAGCATTAAGCTAGCTGGCTATCATGAGCTCTTGTGGTTTTCTTGAACATTTTGGTTTTTAAATATAAAAGGTTTAATGTTCTTTTATGTATGGTCCCCTGCCTACTTTGGAACACACACATCCTATTCGACAAACAATGTTCACTTAAGTTTGTACCTAATAAAGTAAATCAAGAATATGGACGCAAAGCCCCTACCAGTGTCTCCCAAGGTGCGACAGAGCAGACGAAACAAAGGGTGCAAAAAGAAAGTAAAAAAAAAATAAAAATAACAGCCAACCCCTTGGAGGCTGCCAGGCGTCGCCAGCATCCGCCGTCATCACGACGACTCAAAGAGAGGAGCCTGTTTTGTTGATTTGTGGCCTCCCGCTGCTCATTGGCGGAGAGCGGGGGGAGGAAGACGAGCGAGGGGGCAAACACAAACATCAAAACTATCCTGCTCAGGGGAGCGTGGTGGCGCTCGCTAACGAGTGGTGGAGGTCGGCGGTGGGAGGCGGAGGAGGGCTTGTGGAGTTTGGATACTGACATGTTACAACCACAAACACCGGGATCATATTGTAGTGTAAACCTGGGCAAAAAAGTTGTTATGTGGCTTGCGGGGTCTGGATTGGGACATGTTACCCTTTTGAGACCCGTGGCTTTGGCGCCACAAGATGGCTGTTGAGATTTCCTAAGCCAGTGGTTTAAACTTTTTTGCATACTAATAATATGTCCATAAAATTATGGTAATTTTGGGGATTTCTTCTTTTGTTTTTGGACACGTTATCGTTACTTTTTGAACATTTTCTTTCCTCCTTTTCGTAAATACATTTTCTGACATTTTTGGCAATTTTGTGAACATTTTATGGTAATTCTGGGATTTCTTCTTTTGTTTTG
Source organism: Vanacampus margaritifer (assembly GCF_051991255.1). Classification (NCBI taxonomy): domain Eukaryota; kingdom Metazoa; phylum Chordata; class Actinopteri; order Syngnathiformes; family Syngnathidae; genus Vanacampus; species Vanacampus margaritifer. The sequence goes on along the minus strand of NC_135440.1, from coordinate 20,683,657 downwards.
GGACACTTTATAGTTACTTTTTGAACGTTTTCTTTTTTGGCTTTTTTAAAAAAAAATCAATTTTCAGTTGTTTTTTTTTACCAATTCCAAATACATTTTATGGTGATTTTCTGCCTTTCTTCTTTTATTTTTGAACATTTTATGGCTACTTTTTGAACGTTTTCTTTTCTGCCGTTTTATTCAATTCTCTGCCATTTTTGGCAAAAAATAAAAACATGTAAAAATATTATTTATTTTCTCATTTTTAACTCATTCACTGCCATTGACGGCTATAGACGTCAACAATTCATTTGAACTATTTCTATTTAACATTTTTTTCACTTTTGTTAATAAGAGTATGAAAACCTAGGAAAAAAATATTGTACATTTAGAACAGATATAAAATGTGTGATTATTTGTGAGTTAACTAGTGAAGTCATGCAATTAATTACAATTAAAAATTTAATCGCCTGACACCCCTAATTTTTAATAATCTTTTCTTTTCTTTTTTTATCGCGTCAGGTGATTCTTTTTTTATTATAATTAATCGCATGACTTCAATAGTTAAGTCAAATTTTATATCTGTTCAAAAAAAAATTCTAGGTTTTTATATTCTTGTTAACAAAAGTGGGAAATAGTTCAAATGAATTTTTGACGTCTATAGCCGTCAATGGCAGTGAATGAGTTAAAAAAAGATCAGGAGAGGGACTATGTGGCTCTAGAGCCGCAGGTTGCAAACCTCTGTCCTAGGTCGTGACTGACCTTCATCGTGGTCGTTGGCTGTGACGGTGATGATGACGAAACCGACCTCCTTGTCCTCTTCCACGCTCACCTCATACACCGAGCGCGGGAATGTCGGAGCGTTGTCGTTTACGTCTGCCACAAAGATCCTGACGTAAGCCGTGTCTGGTAGGATGACATCAGTCAGTCAGAACCGTGGATTATTTGGGTTCAATGCTGTTTCTGAGGTGGGTACCGGTGTTGGGCTGTCCCTGCAGTCCCGGTCTTGCCGACTCGGAACCATCCTGTGACTGGACCTCGATGAGATAGGAGGCTTTCTGCTCTCGGTCGAAGGAGGCCCGCGTAGTGATGATGCCGCTCATTGGATCGATGCTGAATAACCCGGAGTCTCCGCTCTCATCTTTCAAGATGGTGTAGTGGACCTGAAAGGACCAGGAAAGACTCGTTCCCTTTTCCCTCGTCAACATAAAGGTAACATGCAAGTCGTATTCAGGGGCGATAGGGAGGTTCTCACCATGCCGTGAAGGCCCGAATCCAAGTCGATGGCCGACACCTGAGCCACCGACGCGCCCACCTCGGCCCCCTCGGGAACCGTGGCCTCGTACGTGGAGGACAGGAAGAAAGGAACGTTGTCGTTCACGTCTGAAGAAAAGAAGACATCATGGTAGAGATGTAAAGAAAGGGCTTCGTTAAGTGCTTACATGATCATGTGACCTGTCATATTTGTTGTCTTAATGAGGAATAATATTTTCTATGCAGTCCAAAGCAATACAGTATTCTGGTTAATGTTGTGTTAGTGGAATATGAGTTAAGCAGCAAAATCCAGCAGTTTTCATCCATATCAGAAGGCGGCCATTTTGCCACTTGCTGTTGACTGAAGATGACATCACATTTTGCCACTCGCTGTCAACTGAAGATGACATCATAGTTGCTGTGATGTCATCTTCAGTCAACAGCAAGTGGTAAAATGGCCGCCTTCTGATATTGATGAGTTATGCAGCAAAATCTAGCTGTTTTTCTCCATCCCAGGGGGCGGCCATTTTGCCACTTGCTGTTGACTGAAGATGACATCACAGCAACTATGATGTCATCTTCAGTCGAAAGCAAGTGGCAAAATGGCCGCCCCCTGAGACGGATAAAAACAGCTAGATTTTGCTGCATAACTCATATTCCACAAATGTTATATTAATCAGAATGTCATGCTTAGACAAGTGAGGTCACATATAACAAATTATTGTCGGTTGACTTCCGCTTTAATTAAGCAGTTTTAACCCTGAAAATTGCTTAGTTGTGTTTTAACATACAATATATTGATCACAAATCTAAGAACAAACTTAGCTTAATTTGAAAGCTTAGTCGAATTTGACCAAAGTCCTCACCAGTGACGTTGACGTAAACGGTGGCGAAGGAGGCGAGCGGCACGGCGGCCACGTTTTGGACTCGAACCCTGAGAGCGAAGAAGCGGGTGGTCTCGTAGTCCAGGTTCTCGGCCACCAGGATGGACGCCGAGCCGCCCGCGCGGTTGGGTTTAATGTAGAAACGCACGGGCATGTTGGTCTCGGGCATCTGACCCTCCTCCAGGTTGTAGGTGACACGCGGGTCACCCAGTGCAGATGTTGCCTTCACTGTCTGTGGGCCGGAAGAAGAGGACGGCATTAGTTAGATTGTACAGATTGCGTCTGACTGATTGGTCTGTGCTGGTTACGTTGATTCTGTATTTGTTTGGTACTATTTTGGGTTCTATGTTTGCATTATGTTATTGGGTCTGAGTTGATTCTGCAATATGGTGGAGCTGTGTTGGTTCTACCTTGGGTCTGCCATGGTTCTATGTGCATCCTGTGATTGTCCCAAACTGGTATTTTATCGGTCCTGGGTACTTTATTGGTACTGGGATTGGGAATGGTTAATTGTAGGGTCTATGTTGTTGCTGTGTTTCTATATTGGGACTATGTTGGTTCTGTAATGGGTAAAGAAAAAAACGTTTTTAACTCATTCACTGCCATTGACGACTATAGACGTCAAAAATTTATTTGAACTATTTCTATTAGTTCAACATTTTTTCCCCACTCTTGTTAACGAGAGGATGAAAACCTAGTTTTTTTTTATTGTACATTTAGAACAGATATAACATTTGTGATTAATCGTGAGTTAACAACTGAAGTCATAAGGTTAATTACGATTACAAATTTTAATCGCCTGATGGCCCTAATTTTTTAATAATTTTTTCTTTTCTTTTTTTTCGCCAGGCGATTAACATTTTTTTATTTTAATTAATCGCTTGACTTCAATAGTTAACTCACAATTAATGACAAATGTTATATCTAATCTAAATGTACAATAAAAAAAATGTTTTTCTAGGTTTTCATACTCTTGTTAACAAAAGTGGCCCAAAAAAAATGGAAACTAATAGAAAAAGTTCAAATGAATTTTTGACATCTATAGCCGTCAATGGCAGTGAATGAGTTAATGCTGTTTGATCTTCACTTGTAGTCCTTTTGTATTTCTAGTAGTCGAGGTAAAAGTTGGACGAAATCTGAGTTGAGTGGAGGTCATTCGGTTTTTTTTCTCTCACAGCGACTCTTGACGAAGATCAGACGCGCCGAGCGAGGGCGTCGCCATGACGACGCGTGAAAAGAACGCCTGGCGCGCTTCACCTTTGAGCGCTGCGAGGCTGCACATCCTCCTTGTAAGGGCAGCGAGGAGCAGCCTGAAAGGGCTAACATCACAGAACATTCCCCAACATTCCCGAACATTCTTCACAGAGCACGCAGGCTTCTTAAATGGAGGGGAAAGTAATCAAGTTTGACCTGAAATGTTAAAACAAGATGGAGTCGATGACACTTTTGTGTATGTTATTTCTTGTTAGGAATTTTTGGGATCTGTAATTATGCTATAGTGGTCTTGTAATGGTCTGTGTTTGTTCTGTGATGGTTTAATATTGATCTGTTTTGCTTCTATGTGTTGTTGGGATTATGTTGTAGTTTTGTTAGACCTTGGAGTTTTCTGGATTTTTCACAGAACTCTAATTGTTGTATTTGACCTCGCATTAACCTTCTTCCTTTACATTTTCTGAGGGGGGGAAAAAAAAAATGCAAACTTGACCTCAGCCAAGAAAAGATTACGAGAAAGAAAAAAAAAGCACCAGGAGGAACGTGTCCATGGAAGTTAGCACGTTTTCCGGTGGTGACGCTGAGTGAGAAACGCTGTCCGAGCACTTAAAACACAGAAACACTCTCAGCCTGACTGTCGTCCGTACACTTAAACAACACGCTCAACATACTGTGGATTATTTCCAGCAGTTGAGTTTATTTCCATAGTATGAGGTGATGGTTATTAATTAACACCAACAGAATCTGGAGAGACGAGCGATCTAATTAAATATATGACCCGTAGGCTGTGTGTGTGTACATATTTTTGTGACCCTGTGGGATTATCATGAACGCCGGGTTTGAGGAGCATTCATTAAATAACACGTACATTGCTTGGGACCAGGTGCTTGTGCACACTATGGACTTTTTTTTTTTTTTTTGGATTCTGTGGAATAATTCTAGTCGTTCTGTTTATTCCTATTGTGAAAAGTGGTGGAGATCATGAATAACTGCTGTTAGATATTATTAACATTTCAATTCTTTATTTTCATATATTAACCATTGTTATACATTATTAATATCTTAATTCTTTATATTAACCATGTTGAAAGGTTTTATAGACGTGTAAAGCAAGTAGTGTTGAACTCAGTATAATTTGACCTTAAGCTGGGACATATTATTTGGTCTAGAAGTTCCTTCTCTGTGGGAAAACACATTTGGTCCTTGAGAACAGAATCTGTTTCGAACACGCACCCCTGACTCTGTTTTCGCCATCGCTCACTGAAAAGTACCCAGAGAGTATGTTTTGTCCACAAATGAAAGAGAGGCGGTCGGTTTTAACTATAAGAAGCCATTTTACACGCGGAAGAGACACATTCGGCGCTCTGAAATTCCACCTGTTATGTGATGTTTGGAGCATGTCACGATGTCCAGAGATCTCTGTTAGATCAAAATCATTTTTGCAAAGGTGTTTTTTCTTACATTAAATCTGTCTTCAAGTTTTGGAACACGCAAAGAGGACAAATAATTTTATTCCTCTTTCGCTGCCAAGTAAGTCATTGTTTGAACAAGAAAAACTGTTTGCTGGCAAATGTCTTTGCAAACTTTTATAACTTTGAACTAATCGTGATACAAAAAAAAACATTCGCTACATGTGCACACACTTTAAACTTTCTCCTTCCAAAATAATTGTTCACTGCCACCATACACAAGTCTAAAAACATAAGAAAAAAACCACTGTATATTGTTCCCAACAACCATTACGCCATAAACATGTTATGAGACATACAAAGTTTTGGTGGATAAGTGAACTTTTGTGAAGTTTTAAAAATAACCTGAGCACATATGCCGTTAAGAAAAAAAAAAAAATCTTAACACAACATGACAGACTGCCTCTCTACCTCGTTAGCGGTGTAATTAACAGGACGGCTAAATTTAAAACTAGCGCTCCTCCGGCGTGTGATTAGCACTCGAGCGGAGAGCAAGGAGCCAGACTGGGAGACTCGAGGGCCACTTCATTAGGTACACAACATCACCACATCCAAATAGGAGCTCGATAAAACATTCCGGCGATTTTTAACTTCTGCATTTGTAATATTTTGGTTAATATATCTCATTGGGTAGTGTACCTAATATTTGACGCACAACAGATATCTGTACTCCATACACCTTACGTTGTCAAAATAGGTTACGTGAAACTAATCAATCTCATCCTTTTTTTCAGATGAGCGAATTTTATAAAAATCAATACAAAGAAAGCATTACACAGCATCTTGTGATGTGTTGCTCTACTTATAAATATTTCGCAACACAAGTCAACAGTTTCCAAACGTTTTCAGTCACAAACCATCACTAAACATATCGACGGCAGCCATTTTGTGTTGTAACTGCATGGATTGGGTGGTTTTGGTTCAGTAAACTCATTAGGCACTGTTGGAAAACGATCCTTATGTTTTCCGCGTGTTCGTAATGTTGATTTTCAGAATCAGACTTGAGATCGGTGAACAGTTCCTTCGAAGGATTTATTTTCAGAAATTTCTGAGACACACAAGATACTATTGAAGATTCTCTTCAGTATGCATGCATTTAGGGCATTGTATAGTGTATAGGGAGTGATTCCCAGCACAGCCCAACAGAAAAGGTTTTATTTTTTCTGTTGTTACCATTCAGTCAATTAGCATTTGTTGTTAGTCAGTTCACAATGTTAGCATAGCCATGGGAATATACTGTTTTGACAGACTGTCTAGCTATTTTATTTTATTTTTTACTTCTTAATGATTTCAGAATCTGTACTTTTTTCACTTGAATTAGAACTTCCACACTGACCAGAGTCTTATTTTAACACCGGTATCTATCCTACTTAAGCTAGCAAGTGTGAGAATGCCTGAGTCGCACTTACCAGGATCTTGGCGTCCCTGACCGTGTTCTCGGGCACGGTGACCCAGTACTCGGGCTGCTCCCAGTGCGGCGGCTGGTTGTGGACGTTGGTGATGATGACGGTGAGCTCCACCGAGCTGCTGCGGTTGCCGCCGTCTGACGCCACGATCTGCTGGTTGATCTTGGACGTCTGCCAGGAGGAATTTTGAGGGTATTATCGTTTTTTGTTGACTCATTGTAAAGTGTCAACTTTCTATTAGCATAAATGCTATGTGGCTACATTTGAAGAATTTACTAGCTATGCTAAAGACTCTAGTTACTTTCAGGCCTGTTACTCAAATGTGGAGTTTCAGTAAAATAGTGTGAGCGGCACAATTGGGGTACAAAGTTCTGCGTCCGTTCACCTGTGAAATGGGCTGATTGACGTAAATCCATCCCGTGCTGGGGTTGATGTGGAGGTACGCCGGCTTCTGCGGGGACAACGAGTACGCAATGGCTGCGTTGCTGCCCTGGTCGTCGTCGTGCGCCGCCGCCCGCAGGAAGCTCGTCCCCACGGCCGTGTCCTCTCGTAGGAAATCTGAGAGAGAGGCCAAGACACACGGGGTTGACTGACAACACCTCCAGCAAACATACCGCGGCCGCGTTGAATCGTTTGACGCGACCGACATGACAGCAGATGTGTAAAATAACGTGGAGCGCAGCATTGTGTCGCCTCCGTTTTTTCCCCGTGCTGCAAAGTCAACAGCTGACATTTGGACTTTTATGGAAATCCTGCAGACTTCCTGCTGACTGGACAACGAATGTCAACGCGTATCACGCAAAAGACAAAAACAAAAATGTTCGCATTGCTGATACCGTGTTTACAGCATCAGCGCCACATTTGAAACCATATCCATCTAACCTTAAACCTTCTTTAAAACTCTAATCCTGTCTTAAATCCTTAATTTGAAACCTTAAGCCCCATTTGAAACCCTGTCTCAAAACCTTACTTACCCCTTTGTTTTTTTTAATCTAAAGCCCAACTTGAAATCCAACTTTGGAACATTTACCTTTGTTTAATTTAAAACCTAATCATGGCTTGAAACTAGTTATGTTCGATACTCCTTTTCTTCAGACTGATACCAGAACGAGTATTCTTGAGTCTTCACCAATACTGATACAAAGTGCCGATACCACTAATACTATTTGATACCTAACCCCCCCCCTCACCCCCCCCCCAAAAAAACCCCAGTGACAGCTAAAAATAAAAATAAAGAAAGACCTATATATCCCAAATTCCAATATATATATATTTTTTCTTAAAATTGCATGAAATTAATGGCAAGTATTTTAACCTCTAACCAGGCTTTAAAAACCTAGACGCCCTAATTCTGGCATGAACGCCTACTTTAAAACCAAAATCCTTCACTCTGGGTTGGGTCAAAAAGAACCCAACTATGGCTCAAAAATGTACCGATCCTCTACTTGGGTTGATTTGACCCAACTTTGAGTCAAGAAATGGGTCTTTAAGCGTAAAACAACTCATAAATATTGGTCAGATCCTTTACTTTGGGCCATTTTGTATAAAACAACCCAAAAAGTTGGGTCAAATTAACCCAAAAAATTGGATTGGTCCATTTTTTATCCATAATTGGGTTACTTTTGACCCAACTGTTTTTAGAGTGTTTGTTTGAAATCCTGACCCCTACTTAAAACTCAAATTTGAAGAAGCCCTACTTTCAAACCCTAAACATGGCTTGTTTGAACCCTAATTTGAAATTCCAACACTGGTTTGAAACGCTACCTCGTTACCGTTACAAACCCTCACCTCATTTTAATAATCTGAAACCTTAAACCTGACTTGCAACCCTGACTTGAAGCTAATTTTGAAACCCTTGGGAATACCTAGAGATGGGAAAATGAAGCCTCATGAAGCCTCATGAAGCACTTTTACTATTTTTTTTACTCCTCTAGATGGTGCTCTTGGTTCAAATATAAAGGCTAGTGCATTGAAAATGTATTACATTTCCACTGCCTTTTTAAACCAATAGTGCCATCTAGAGGAGTCAAAACATATCACAAGTGCTTCATGAGGCTTCATTTTCCCATCACTAGGAATACCTATCTTAGAGTTGAGTTAAAACACTGCATTCTGTTCTCGTTAATTTTAATGAGCCAATCAAATATGGATTTTATTGTAAGAGGATGAATGCTAAAACACGCACGCACACACGCCGGAACCATTCGAACGTGTGCGCTAAATAGTTAATGAGTTCCTCTCGAGCTAATGTGACGAGGACGACTTGTGACGCAACGCTTATCAAAACACACTGCCAAACAACACACATCAGAAACAAACAAACACACCGAGGCCTGAAGAACTTCGTCATCTCTCCTTCATCCCTCCTTCATCCCCGCCCGCCTCCCGGCCTGACGCCGATGCGGACTGACGGCTAACAGCCGACTGACAAACTTCACCTGATCCCGACAGAAGGGCTCAGGCGAAACAAATCCAAGGGAGGATGTGCGAGCGCGAGCTAACTCTGAATATGAATGAGCTCGGCAACAGATGTGCGCTAAGAACACCCGAGTACGAGTGACAGCTGTTAGCCCAAATAAAGACCTCATCTCAAATATATACTGCACAATGCACATACCACCAACAATCTAAAACTTTCAAACCGTACATCAGCTCAATCTTTTAACGTTAGTTAGCTGGCTTAACAAGCTAGTAGTTGATGCTAATGCTAACGATTTGTAAACCAAACACTCACACTGGTAGCGGCTGTTCTCAAACTTGGGGTCGTTGTCGTTGCGGTCCGCGACGAGGACGGTGATCTGGCAGATCCCGATGAGCGGCTCCTCGGCCTGGTCGGTGGCCGTTACCGACAGCGTGAACTCGCGCTGACGCTCCCGGTCAAAACTCACCGCCGTCGTGATCACGCCTGACGAATAAAGGCACCCAGTGAGGTGGTTGCTTCACTTATGACTTAAATTTGTTACATGCTTGTAGCTCAATTGACTTGTATACCAACTCTCAATTTTCCCTGTTGAACGGGAATACTATTCGTAACTCTTGGGTTGGGCACGGTCAAGATTGCCATTTGGATGTGATTGATTGATTAATTGATACCAGTGAATACATAGCGGCGATACCTACCGGTGTCCGGATGGATGTCAAATCCAGACGACACCCCGTCCCTGTGCATGATCCCGTACTTGACTTCTCCGTTCACCCCCATGTCGGCGTCCTGGGCTTGGACCCTCAGCACAAAAGTCCCAGGTGGCTGGTTCTCCAGAACGGCAGCTTTCAGGCTGTAGTTCTGACACTACAAACATAACATAGCAACAATCAGATCACTTTGAATCTTGAGACTGTTGAGACTTTATATGGTCGCCACCTCCTGGAAGACGGGCTTGTTGTTGTTGATGTCGTTGATACCGACGATGACCTGAGCCGAGCTGCTGAGTGGGTACGGACCGCCGGATACGTTGTCGTCGGTGGCGGTGATGGTGAGGACGTACTGAGGACCTTTAAGTCTAGGCGAAGGGCTTCGCCGTAGCTTAATGATGCCTTGAAACAGGAAATACACACGGTATTGCAGTACAAAGCCATGTGATACTAAGACCTACACTAAACCCAAAACCTTAACCATATATCCTAGTTGAAAACCTAACCCCCACACCCTAGCGCAGGGTTCACCAATTAGGGTCCTCAAGGTCCGGAATCCTGCAGGTTTTAGATGTCTCCTCCCACTAGCACACCTGATTCAAATAATCAACTCATCAGCATGGCCTGATAACGATCCTGATCTTTAGTATCGGGTCTGTTGGTAGGCAGAAAAATCTAAAACCTCCAGGACTCCGGACCTCGCGGACCGGAATTGGTGAACCCTGTCCTAAACCAAAGACTCTACCCCAGATATTAACCCCCACCCTTACACTACCCACTAAACCTAGCCCAAACAGCTAACCCTAACCTTAACTCTTGTTTCCACCATATAGTACGGTTCAGTTCCATTCCATTTTTGGCATTTCCATTGTCCATTTATTGCTCAGAATTTATCCATCCAGACGACATCACGGAGTCCAAACCTTTTTTTTTCTTTTTTTTCAGGAGAGCTCAGTATTGTTCATTCAATTTGACATCATCATTGCTCTCCTTTTTTAAAAAAATAAATAAATTAAAAAAAAAAAGGTTTTTTTTCTTTCTCTCTCTTTTTTTTTTTTTTAAATATATATACATATACACACATATATATATTTTTTTTTTTTTTGTATGTGGGTGAGCATGTGCATGTGCGTGCGTGCTTGTGCGTGTGTGTATTCATCAGTTCACCTAAAGCCCATTAAAAAAAAAATCCCATACTAATAATATAATATAATAATAAATCGCCAAATGCAGAAACATCAATGTAAGTTATCACGATGTAGTGGCTCTCGCTAACAGACAGAATTAAGTAACCAGAATTAGGTTAAAAAATTCTATATACGTAGACCATGTTTCTATAAATTTCAGAAAAATCTAAAACCTCCAGGACTCCGGACCTCGCGGACCGGAATTGGTGAACCCTGTCCTAAACCAAAGACTCTACCCCAGATATTAACCCCCACCCTTACACTACCCACTAAACCTAGCGCCAAACAGCTAACCCTAACCTTAACTCTTGTTTCCACCATATAGCACGGTTCAGTTCCATTCCATTTTTGGCATTTCCATTGTCCATTTATTGCTCAGAATTTATCCATCCAGACGACATCACGGAGTCCAAACCTAACAGGACCACTGAGCGAAAACGGCTACGTGCTAACTTCGCTGCTATGCTCAATTTATATTCCTTCTTTCTCTTTTAAGACTTAACATAACTTGACCCCAGAAGTTGTATTTCACACCAAATTGGGAAGAGAACCTGAAAGAAAGTCAGTTAGCGTCAAATTTCAGCATGGGTGGTGAAAATCCCATATTAGTCCACCTTGTTGAAAAACCAATGTTGTATTTTCATGTGCGCACAATCAGGCGGGCATTAGCATAAGACAGCAAACAAACTAACACATAAGCAGCTTTGCCAGGGAGGCATCGACATGAAAATACTTACTACACACTTTGAAGTGACAGAGCCCAACATCCCGGCAAGCCAAAGGCTATCTGCCGTGCGTGGGTAACAATAAAACACTGTTATAGCCATTTATGTGTTTAGCGCTTTGCTGTGTGTACTGTATGTGTGTGTATGTGTGCTCGTGCGTGTGTGCAGCAGAGGAGTGCATGCTGGGCGATAAGGTGCAAAACACACAAAAAGATAAACATGAGCAACACAGCTGAATATCAATAAATAATTATGTGTGTATTCGTGTTTTATATTCACGCCTGTTTAGGGGCTCACTAGCTTTGTCCCCAATATACCGGTTACCACGGCAACAACCGCTGCACTTGTGCGCGTGCGTGTGCGTGCGCGTTGATGTTTCTGTCACTGTTGCATGTTGTTATGCTAATGCATGCTAACAAACAACATACCGACTATCCAGGGAGAACCGGCGTCAACACGGTTTTGTGTTTCCCATAAAAATGAATGCATGTTTATTATGTACATAAACCAGTGACAAATAATTTGAATTAATTATAAGTAGATTTACATTTTGCGATTTTGTAGTTTCTTTTTTCGATTAGAAAATGTATATGCTGTCAAACTACCTGTTTATCTATAAACACATGGGGACAGCCAACCACAACTTATCATGTGGGTACATCGTTTAACAGTTTATGACCAGGTTTGAATAGTAAGCTTAATACATCCCAGAGTGTGCATTTTTAGGTGTGTGGAGGACCCCAAAAACGGGCAAATAACAAAAAAACAGCCATTCCCAGAGCTGTTACCCAAGCTCAAAAGAGTGTGTCTTTCTCACCTTTCTGGTTGTCCAACAGGAAGTTGCTGTCCTCATTGCCACCGGTGATAGCATACGAGACTCCGTCGCCATCAGGGTCATGGGCGTGGACGATGGCGACCAGGGTGTCGGGCCCCGCGTCCTCACTCAAGAACGTCTTGTAGCTGAAAACAAATTCAGATGAGTGAAAGTGTTGGCTGACATAGCCTTACTTCTTCTTTGATGTCAGATACGTTGATAACAGACTACTTCCTATCTGCTGACAGCTAGCCTAGCATTCTTCTAGATTCTTCCACTACTGTAAATCTGGTAAGAGGCAGAGAAGCCTATCTTATTTTTCTACTTAAGCTTCTTCTACTACTATAACTGATAGTATATTTGCTTTTTGTCTTTTAATATGGTAAGAGCTAGCCTAGCTTCTTTTTCTACTTGTTGACTACGGTAGCTTCTTCTACTACTATGGTAACAGATAGTCTAGCTGTTTTCGTCTACTATTATGGTAAGAGCTAGCCTAGCTTCATCTTCTATTTGTTGACTAGCTTCTACTACGATGGTAACTGGTAGTCCAGCTACTTTTCATCTACTAATATGGCAACAGCTAGCCTAGCTTCTTCTTCTACTTGTTGACTAGCTCCTTCTACTACTATGGTAACAGATAGTCTTGCCGCATGCTTTTCTTCTACTAATCTGGTAATAGCTAGCCTAACTTCTTCTTCTACTACTTGTTGACTAACTTCTTCTACTAATATGGTAACAGAAAGCCTAGTTTCATCTTCTATTTGTGGACTAGATTCTACTACGATGGTAACTGGTAGTCCAGCTGCTTTTCATCTACTAATATGGCAACAGCTAGCCTAGCTTCTTCTTCTACTTGTTGACTAGCTTCTTCTACTACTATGGCAACAAATAAATCTTGCTTCATGCTTTTCTTCTACTAATACGGTAATAGCTAGGCTAACTTCTTCTTTTACTACTTGTTGACTAATTTATTCTACTAATATGGTAACAGACAGCCTATGTTCTTTCTTTTTTTAATTTGTATTCATCTGTAAATAGCTATCCAAATTTCTTCTTCTACTAATCCTCCAAGAACTAATCTGTGTTCTTCTTCTTCTACTACTACTAACTAATCTGCTACTAGCCATTTTAACGTTAACGTTTGATAATCTCGTAATCCTATCTTCTTTTACTGCTGATTTTATAACAACTAGCCTAGCTTCTTCCTTTACTAATCTGGCAAGCGGTACATATTGTCTTCTTCTACTAATCTTGGAATAGATCTTCTATTAATCTGGTAATAGATAGCCTACCTCCTTCTAATCTGGCAACATCTGGTTTCTTCTAATCTGGAAAATCATACACCTTCTTCTGATAATCTACAGTAGTAACAAATTGTTTGGATTCTTCTTCTACTAATCCGATGACAGATAACCAAATTTTCTTTAGAACTAATCTAGTAACGGACACGTTTCTTCTTCTACAAATCTGATAACAATTAGCCTAGCTTTTCCTGTTTTTACAAGAGAGAGAGAGTTTATCATACACGGCCTGCGAGAAGACGGGCATCTCGTCGTTAGTGTTAGCCACCCGGATGCGTACGGAGGCGGTGCCCGTGCGCGGCGGCGTCCCCGCGTCCACGGCGACTACCAGGAACTCATAGACGTGATTGGGCCGCTCGTAGTCCAGCCGGCGGGCGGCGCTGACTACGCCCGCGGACGTGATGTCAAAGTCCCCTCCGTGGACGGAGTAGGAGAGCTCCGAGTTGACTCCCGAGTCGCAGTCCCGGGCCAGAACTGAGGAGAATGTAAGACTTTTATACTCTCACAATGAGAAAGCGAGATGGAATGTTTTGGTGCAATCTAACCTTGCAGCAATGACGTTCCGGGTGCGACATTCTCAGGAACGTTATCTCGGGTGTAGATGGAGTGCAGGAACTCCGGGGTGCAGTCGTTCTCATCCGTTATGTAGACAACAACCTGTAGGCGGCATCTCGGTGTTATTAAGTATATAGCTCTATTTATAAACTTCCTGTTTTATTTGGAAACAAAATAGAGACAAATGTGAGAGAAAAGTCCTTCTCTCACTCTCAATCCTGAATCTCTGTCGCAAACGTTCCGACCCATTGGAGCTCAAGCCAATACGCAGTTTTCCATCCCCCGTAATTTAATGGGAGAGGCGGCTCATTTTCCAGTCTCGAGCTTTTTGGACATGCCAAATGTTTCGGTAACGGCGGCGAGCCAGTGGAGGATGAACGTCTGGAGGTGTGCATGCGTCAGCAAACTGCTCCGGCAATTTCAGCCGGAAGCTGCAGAAAATTTGATCAGTGCATTTTCTGAAATATAGACGCCGTGCCCCAATTAATGGCCAAGCTCAAAACAAGCAGCACCGATGGAGGCAGGTAAACCGTCTCCCGGAGGAATTTAAGCGTGGAGTCTTTAACATGTTGAAAACAAGTAAACACGCTTTTGTGTCTTTTTCGCAAACTCAGTGCTGCCCATCAATTTGTGCTAATACACTTTAAATGCTCAACTGACTTATCTGCAGTTGCTAACCAAAACAGCAGCACATTTAAACAATCCCTCATTTGAATTGAATTCTTACCAATTATTGTGAACGGTTTCAATGAGGATCTTGCGTTATGTACACAAGTTTTTTTTTTTATTACCATTCCAGTAGATTCCGACTTGTGGTCTCTCCACAATGTTGTGTGCCGGGTGACATTTCTTCTAAAATGTCCTTTGGGGCTGAAGGCAACACAACCTATAGATGCTACCGTGAGGTGCACTATAAATAGTGTTACTGAGAAGGAGGCAGTGCGCACGTATGACACACACACGTACACACACATGCACACACACTCACACACACACTTGGAGTGGATTAGCCAGCCGAGCTAATAGAGTAGCCAAAGCCTTTAGGGGGTCACTGGTAGCCATTTTAAAGCACTTACCAACATTTGGACTGCAGGGGAGGTGATAATGGACTCCTCCAGGTGTGTGTGTGTGTGTGTGCACGTGTGTGTGTGTATGTTTGTGTATTAATGTGAACAGCTATGACATCTTCAGAGCTTCCCAGGAGGAGTCAGCTAAGTTTCTCCACATTTGCACAAGTGTGCGCATCTTTGATTCTGTGTGTATAATCAGTGTGCGTGCGTGCGTGCGTGTGTGCATAAGCGCTGATGCGACGACGATGGCGTCTGATCACTGAGCTTGTGAACGCAGCTTTGATGTGCTGACTTTTCATCAAGCGCCACGACGAAAATGAGGGCAATGGCGGCGTGCGCGAGACGTGCGCGTGTGCGTGATGAGCGGCGCAAGCAGCAAATTGAAGAGTTGCATCACAAAGTCTGATTCAGCAGCTGCGCTTGGAAGCTAAACAGTCATCACTCCAGGCGAAAATAAAAACACTTAAGTGTTGCAATTTCAACTAAAATAAACTAATAACTACAATTACTATACACCTCGACCTTTGACCTCCCAGTTTACATATTCGCCCGGTTCTGTAATTTGATTCTATCCCTCGACCATAATCGGCTCTCATTG
Source organism: Vanacampus margaritifer (assembly GCF_051991255.1). Classification (NCBI taxonomy): domain Eukaryota; kingdom Metazoa; phylum Chordata; class Actinopteri; order Syngnathiformes; family Syngnathidae; genus Vanacampus; species Vanacampus margaritifer. Next base: position 20,668,071 of record NC_135440.1, on the reverse strand, counting down.
GATTCAGTATGTGTTCCTAATGAAGTGTCCTGTCACGTCTGTCGGTTGTGGCGTTATTTCCCGTACCTCGCTCACGCCGCTGAGGCCAGTGTCGGGCTCAGAGGCTCGGACTTGCAGCGTGTGCACGTTGTGTCCGCTCTCGTAGTCCACGGTGCGGGTGAGGCTGAGGGCGCCGCTCTCCTGGTTGATGCTGAACAGGTTGCCGGGATTCGACTGCAGCACGTAGGCCAGCGTCTTCTTCTGGAAGGACACGGCCTGGACCGCACCCGCACTGCACGTACAAAAACAGTTGGGAGTAATTAATAGTCGTCGTTCTCAGACGGTAGACACAATCGGAAAAAAAAAAATCTGTACTGTTGATTTTCATGATTTTTTATGGCAGTATCTTACAACGCTCTGCAACAAATAAGACAATTCACTTTGTTCATCTTTTAAAAAGTTAGTGAGAGATACTGTGCATGATTTTACTCACCATATCCTATTGATGTAATTTATTAGGTACCAGTAAATATGTAACTATATTACATCATACCATTTATTGTGTATGGATTTGCTTTTTTTTTGGCCTTTGTTTTACCAGGTTGACATTGCATAAACAATCTGTTCTCTATTGCCTGACCGAAATAAATAAATAAATAAAGTTGTGTAGTCAATTCAAAAATGATAATGGGGTTTAATTTTTTCAACGTATATTGTAGGACAATGTAACATTATGCAAGATATCGGAAAATTTTAAAACAATCGATATTGTTTTTTTCTCACATTAAAATGCATTGCATATAATGTTAGATAAAACTAAAAAAATATATATTTTACAAAGCTTCCATGCTAATTAAAAGTAAAATACAACTGAACTGTACTTCCGCATTGGTTCTTCCGTGCACCACTAGAGGGCGCTCACGAACCACTAATGGCACTCGGACTGCACTTTGAGAATCACTGTTAGAAAAAAAGTGTTTTTTAAAATTACAGGTTGCGCTGAGCAGTACGATAAACATTTCTTTGTTTGCAAGGCACTGTGGGAAATGTAGTTCCCCTGCAATTAAAGAATGAGCAAGGTTCAAAATGTGTTTTTTTTTTTTAAGAAAAGAAAGCTGAACGCGACAGATCAAATGGACCCAAATGGATGCACACACACACACACACACACACACACACACACACACGCACACACACACACACACACACACACACACGGATGCACGCAGCCACACACACAGAGACACATGCCCCCCAAACACACGACTCACAGGGTGGCATGGACACTCGGATATTATTAACACAATGTGCTTTGCGCCAGAAGCCCAAAGGGACACACACACACACATTTGCATGCACACACACACACACACACACATGCACACACATATCCCTTCATGTTTATCCAGACCTCGCTTTTAATAAATATTTGAATTTGCCACACTTTCAAACTCTCAGCCTCAGGCCACACACACTCTTGCATCTGGGTCCTCTTCATCAGTCATCCTCCTCCCATCCATCCATCCATCCATCCATCACGCTTGCTCCTCCACAACACATGTAATGCATGTAGTTAATATAAGTCCCACAATGTATTGCTCATTGACTGACGGTTTTATATTCATATTTTGTGTAGTCATACTACTTTAGCCCCAAATGTTTCATCATTAAGTAGATATCGTACTTTGTAGTCGGGCAGACAAAAAAGTAAGGATTGTCACTCACGGCTGTCCGACGCCGATGTTCTCCGCCACGTTGAGCTGGTAGGTGGCGTTGGTGAACTGCGGCGGTCGGTAGCCGGCGAGGATCGACACGGTGGCCGGCGGACCTTTGGGGCCGTCGGCGTCCACGGCTTGAACCCGCAGATGGTACTCATGGCTGGGGGCCAGGGGGCGCCCCGTGGTTCTGATTTGGCCCGAGCGCCGGTCCACCTCGAAGCAGTCCATGCCGCCTGACAAATAAAAAAATATAATCCGTATTATTTCAAATTTCTTATCTACTATTTTCTGTGAATTACCCTTCGTACAAAAGCATACTTTCTTACTTTCTTTAAAAAAAAAAACACACAACAACATTCAAATAAAATTATAAAAAGCATAACTGAAATGAAAATAATCTGAATTAAAATCAAATGAATAAGAAAAACATTTATACAATAATACTAAAATATGTATGTTCTGTAATATTATTATTATGAATAAATTACTGAATAATTTATATATATTTTTTTAAATATACGTAATAATTATGAAAATATAATAATAATAATAATAATAATACAATTCTAAACATGGATTATTAATAATAATTTCTAGGTAAATAATAAGTTGAATTATATATATATATATATATATATATATATATATATATATATATATATATATATATGTGACTAAAATAAATTAGAAATTTTAAGAAAATCCAATTTAAATGTGGTATATTACATTATTAATTACCATGTATTGTATTTAATGTTACAGCGTCTTTAAGAAAATATGAATGTTGTCTTCTACTAATTATAGTGCATTGATTTTTCTGTAAAAACTTTTTTTTTTTTTTAAAGCAGCCTGGATCATAAAACATAAAAGTTTTGGAATGAGCCCAAGGTAAAAGAGGACGGATGAAGATGATGATGATGATGAAGAGGAGGAAGAAGAGGAAGTGGGATCCTCAGCTGTTGACCAGAGGGCCTTCACTGGTCGCAGCTGCATCCCACCTGTCAATCATTTCGTCCTCCCGCTTCAATGATTCTGCTCATCATCGCTGTGGTGGAGGAACACTGTTTTCTATTAACAAGACATCAGTGCTGACCCAAGTTTTTTGAAGCGTGTGCATCCTGGTGGACACGCACAGCACACCCTGCTGGGGTCCCCCAACAAGACTCACTCAGAACTAAATTCGAAAAACTGACACCAGTTTCCTCGATCAACATGGTGGACATATTGTTAAAAAAACAAGATGCATAAAAACGTCTCATAGGATATTTTGGTCAAAATTGAACAGGAAGCTGGTTATTTTGGTTTAAAGCAGCCAGTCTAACGAGATCAAATACAAAATGGCTGAACAAAGATAAGCTAATTTTGGAGAGGCATTCAAATTACTTTTTACATCTATACTGTCATACTGAGTTGTTTCTAAAATGTTGGCAACTATGTTGAGTACTTGAGCTGAAAAGTGAGCCTTATTATTTTTGTAGTGGATAATTCTTGTACTGCCTCTTTGAAATGGTGTAACGTAACAAGTGGTGAGTGCATAAATAGAATTGTGTGAAGTGGGACTAAATCGCACTTAAATCCACGTTGGGAAGAAATGAGAATAAGTCAAATTTGCGGTTTATTTGCAAGGACACGTGTTGTCACATTATGCCAAAGGGATGCAGTTAAAAATATATATATATATCTTAAAATATCTTCTTCTATTGCTCTTAAAAAAATATATAAAAATACAAAAAATCCACAGCCACCGGCGCCCATCCGCCCACCTCGCCGCCTCTCCGGAGACGCTCTTATTATTCCCCAACGTGGGAGCTCTCTTGGCCCCCCAGGGGAGCGTTTAGCATGGGGGGGGGGGGGTGCCGTTTAACAGCGTTTTTTTCCCCCCTTCTATTTCTCTCCTCTTTTTTTGACGCTAATTGAAATTCAACAAGTCACTTTTTATTTAGATAAATCTACGGCGCTCCGAGCTAAAGCAGGTTTGTCACATGCAAATTCCCATGACAGGTAATACATATACATTCATATTTGCATGTACGCATGTCATGTATGTATAAGGATAAATATAAACAACCAAATTTACATATACATCAAGACTTAATGTCCCGCTAACGCTAAGGCTGTGTTTTTTATACGGCTCATATATGTTTAATTTATTATTTATTAATATTTACATTTTAAAAGGCCTTGCCTTGTTTGCTTAGCTGCCTTTTATGTCTTTAAGGCTAATGTACTTCTGCATTAAGACCCCCAGGGGCTGAATTAATGCAAAAACAAACATCTGTAGTGTTAGCGCTAGTATGTTATTAGCATAACAGTTGGTTCAAGAGTTTGACTTTTATGCCTTCTGTGCCTTAAATGCCACCATAATTCCTGGACTTCAGGGGCTAAAATAAAACAAAACAACAAAAACATCTTTACCAATTACCACTATTGCTAATGTGCTAGTAGCATAAAAAAAGCTAACAAGAGCATACATACCATTATTTCGTTTAGTTTTGGAATAAAATAAAATCATTTCTTTTCAATCACTCTTGGTACTTTAGTAGTAATAATCGCCTCAACAAACCAAAAATACATCAAAAACATGGTGTGCTGTGATTGGCCAGTTTGTGTCAAGGGGCGTGGCTTAGCAAAAACTCAATAATGTTAACGACAAAACTAACAGGTCATAAACATTAGATTTCGATTCAAAATATATATGCTCACCGTCTAATAGGAGGAACTGAGGCTGTCCGAGGGTGCCGTCACGTTGCTGTGACGACAGGCGGTAGACCACCGACCCGGGGGCGGCGTCAGGACCCACAGCTGCCAGATAGGGTGCCGGGAACATGGTCCATTGCAGATGGGCCTGACTGAGCAGGCTCAGGGTCAACCGGCACAGGTACCACTCGTCACCTACAGGAGAGGGACAGAGACGAGTCAGTCGCATGCCAAACAACAGGTGGCGCTGTGACGACAAAACCATGAGGTCATTGGGGCCGACGGAAGACATTAGTGGAAAAGGGAAAATATAGTGCTACTGACAGTGATGTTGACTTATTCCAGAATTATAGAAAATCGTCCGGAATCATAACTTTGGAGCAGATCTGGATAAAGACGCAGAATTTTTCACTTTTGGTTGTTATGGCCGGTCATGTTAGCTCTTCGCTAAGCACAGCATGCTACGCTCTTGTCATGGTTTTGACTACTTTTATGTGAACAATAGCGTTTGTTAGCTTTTACCCAACTGTACAATCATACAATTTTGCCATTTTTACCTTCCCCACATTGCTTTGTTTTTTTTTTTATATGGAATGTAGCATCATGTCGTGGCTTTGGATGCATTTGTTTAAATTGTGTCATGTTAGCTTTTTGCTAACAATTCAATGCTAGTCTTTTGTCATCAACTTGACAAACTCAAATGTTGTTTTGTGTGTTCTAGCCGTTGTTTTCCCTTTGCCACCTTCGTTAGCTGTTGTTACGGCGCCCCGCTTTGTAGCTAAGCTAGCAAGCGCTGCGCACTGTTCAGGTGGTGTCATGAAAGTCGGCGTCTCTGCAAGCCCCGAGGGGACTCGCTGACATTAGTCAACCAGCTCATATCGCGCCTTTTATCTGCTTCCTGTTCCCCGGGAAGACAACAGCTACGTTTTTTTCCCCCCTTTTTATGACGTTGCCGACAAAAAAAAAGATGCAGGTTTTGTTTTGAAACTCTGGGTCGTGTGCTTTTTTTTTTTTCTTTACCCCGTGGAGGGTTTTGTGAAGAAGGCTGGAAAACAACAACTACGTGTCAACTTCTGCCAACAAATTGTGTCAGAGGAACGATGAAAAAGAAAATACTTTGGACCAACTTGAATGACTAATTTGCTATTGCTAAATTTACTAATTAATTAATTTTGATTCCACTCAAAGGTTTTACTTTTACCTTAGTCACATAATTACATTAACAAGACCAAAGACTGTTTGTGCGCAGCTGTAAAAACTTCAGATGGATGACTTCTGAAGTCTTTTCACGTAAAGTGGAGGAAAAGGTGAAGACGAAGTCTTCCTCACGTCCTCCTCTGCCTGGATGCTCGTCACTCCTGGCTGGTTAAATGCAGAATAATGGCGTCTATTTAAAGTGCCTTGTTTTACATTCGCTGAACCCCTCCGGCGGCGTAATGGAACGCGGCCCATTAGCACAATCAACATCAACGCGACATGACGACTCAGAACTGAGGAAGACCGAGTAGGAGGTGGGAAAGGGAGCAGGTAGAAGGAGGTTTTGAGTTGGGATAGAAGAAGAAGAGGAGTAAGAGGAGACGATATGGAGAAGGTGGGAGACAGAACAAGGACTGGAAAGGAGGACACGGGAGGAGTTGAGGAGGTGTCGCTTGAACAAAATGTCTGCCGTCCTTAAACTTCAACAGCAACTTGACTTGAACATGATTCAGATGAGTTCAAGAGGGGTCTGCGTTGTTCCTCGTCATGTTTTCGTTTAAAAACATTATCAACGCTTTTAATTATTCAAACATTCACTACTTCCTGTCTGCTCAGACCAACAACGCAATGGAGGTATAATTTTATGCTCTGCATACACTATAAAGACACTATTATTTATGGAGGACCAAAACTTCCAAAATTCAAAATAAATAAATGACTAAAATTGAAGATAAAAACGGATATAAAAAAATATAATTCGAAAATGAAATCCCAAAAAATAAATATAAATGAAAACAAAAAAATATATATATATATGTATATATATATATTAATTTTCAGTTTTCCTTTTCACTTTTAGTCACCACAACTTCCAATGCAAGCCGGAGAGACTTCCCTGTTCGCTGAGCCGCTTACTCGACCAATGAAAAGTAGTTTGCAACGGCGTAGTCCAACCCAAGACACGCTTAGGACCGCCCCCTCATTTGAATAAAACATTTCGACCTGGCAGTCATGGACCAAAACTGCCATACTTAAAAATAAATAAATTACAAAATAAATACATGATTAAATAAATATGAATATAAAAAATATTATATAATTATGTTTATATATATATATATATATATATTTTTTTTTATTATTAATTTTATTTCCATTTATATTTATTTTTTAAGTTTAATTTTCAAATTATATATTTTTTTATATCTCATTTTATTTTCACTTTTAGTCATTTATTTATTTATTTAGTCATTTATTTATTTTTAATTTTGGCAGTTTTGGTCCTCCATAATAATGATCATTCGCTCATCAACAAAAACAAAGCAATTGACTGTAAATCTATTTAGCTTGCGCCTCAGTAAAAAACAAGGTACCGCGACCCCTCCCTCACACTTGCCAAGCTCCACTCATCCTAGTCGCCTCAACAAAGTCAAACCAACGCAGCTTGCCGGAGCGTACCAGGATGTTGAAAAGGCGAGCGCTGACCGCAGGGACGCACATGTTTTCACGCGTGTTAACGTTGACGCTTGTCTGACACGAAAGGAGCAGCCGTCGTAAGGATTGTTAGGATGCGGGCCGCCTTCCGTCGCTCTTTTGTCACTTGGTGTCCCGCTGCATTTTTCATGCGGCGAGGTGACGGCGCAAAGCGGAAAGCAGAAAGCGAAACCCTCAGGCCCCGCCTCCGCACACCAAGCGGCTCATGAATACGAGTTTGGCGAGAGTCAAGATGCCCGCGGGGTCACTTCTTGTGGCCCATTGAGTTTGAGGCTCAATGAACTTCAGCGCAGATGAGGAGTCCCGGGGTCAGATTTGACTGCGAGTCCACTTCCCATAATGCACTCCTCATTAGCCACGCCTTAAGCATGACATGAACTCACTGTGGTTAGATTAGCTTTCTTATCTATGGCACTAATTGAAGACTATCCAATCACACATGGTCTGTCACATGGGCTAGGCAGGGCCGCCATCTTGTGTGAGGTAGGAACCATTTTGGACATGTTGGACCTTCTTCCGCATCTGGCAGAAAGTGGCACCACGGTCATGTTTGATCTTTCTGGCATCCATTAAATAGTTCAAGTGAGAATATAAAGTTTTCTTGTAAGTTACTGTTAGGATCAGTAGAAGGTTACCATGTAGATTCTGTGATGTTCTATTTTGGTTCTGTGATAGTTATATGTTGGTCTATGTACCAATTCTTTAATGGTCCTATGCTGGTTCTGTGATGTGTTTTTAAAAATTTTTTTTTTATTATTATTCGTTTGAATTTTAAACTGTTCAGCTCATTTACATTTTTTTAAATACATTTTCAAAAAAAACACATTATTATTATTTTTTATTTTTATTTTTTTCATCAAATGGAATGGACTGCTATTTAAATACTGCTTTTTGTGCTACTACTAAAAGTCCTACTACTACTACTATTGCTAAAAGTACTACATACATGCGTCTTTCCACCATGCAAGAGTCAGCAGTCCAATTCAAAATTTCCGCGTGAATTTTTCTTGTTATTATTATTATCCTTTACTGGTCCGTTGATCCTGTTTTGGTTCTGTGATGTAAGTTTGTTCTAAATTGTTTTTGTTTGGTTTTATGTTGAATCTCTGTTCTGTGATGTTCTAGGTTGCTACTGTGCGGTTCTTCTGTGATTTCCTGTTTTGGTCCTGTGATGGTTCTACTGTGTTTTGGGTCTGTAGTTGTCATAGCTTGGTTCCCTAATGGTACTATGTAGGATTTATGTCACTTTTATGTTGGTTCTGTCCTGCTACTACGTCAGTCTGTGATGGTCCTAGACTAATACTGTGTTGGTCCTAATGGTTTATTTTGGTTCTGTAATTGCTATATAGTTGGTTCTGTGATGATGTTGCATCTTTTTGTCTCGGTCCTGTATTATTCATCCGGGTCTGTTTTGAATCTATGTTGGTCTGTATTGGTTGTGTGTTGATTTTATTTATTTATTTATTTTTTGGGGGTTGTGTGTTGATTTTATGCAGATTCTACATTTGGTTTTAGTTCATAGTGCGTTCAGTGAGTCATCAGGTTCTGTTGTGCTTTTCACAGCTTTTGTTGATATAGGAACAAAAAGTGTCCAGCTTGGAGTCTGAACATTGTTGAAGTTCATCATGACAAACCTTCACATCAGTTTAAGCCAAATAAGCGCAGGAAGTGAAAGATGCTAAAAAAGTCTTTGAGCGTCAAGCGTGTACACGTTTGTGTACTCATGTTTGTGTCACACCGGCAGCTTTTCACCACACGGGAGGAAGCAGATGCGAACCGACTGCTACTTGATGTTATTCGGCGCGAAGGCGCTGTCGAAACAGACGAAGAAGGAGAAGAATCTCCTGCATGCCGCCTCACCGGAGGAGCGTCAATTAGCAAAGGGAAAGAAAACAAGATGCCTCTGGGGGAGGAAGGAGGGGGTGGGGGGGGTGGAAGGGGGGTGATGGGATGACGGGAAAAGAAATAAATCAAAGACAGAAAAGAATGGAAGTAAGCTTTTGCCAACTCATATTCATTAGTGTGGCCAAGGAGTAAGAGTATGCTAATTTCTGTTAGCCTGTTAGCAATTTTTTTACCATTAAATTATCAGCTTTGTTTGATGAAATGACAGTGGTACCTTGAGATATAAGTGACCCAAGTTTTTTGAGACCGTCGTCTTTTTGCCTTTTATTTCCTCCAGCTTATGCGGGTTAGGTTGCAGGGCTCGGAAACCATTTTAACTGCAAACACTCCTGTGTGTGTATGTGTGTGATTGACAGGGTGGGATGCATTGCCATGGCAACCCACAGCGGCACAGGTGTCGGGGGGGGGGGGGGGGGGGTGCCATGGCGACATGTCAAGTTGACACGTGAGAAGCACTCTGTCTTTGCCTCATCTGCGTGTGCGTTAACATGCGTGTGCGACGCTAGCAAAAGTGCGCGGCTTCAGATTCCAGCAGAAGTTACAGTGAGGTCACGTAACGGCAAAAAGGACACCACGCTAGCGAGCCGTTGCGGGCGAACTCGTCTCGACGGCCAGCGAGCAAACAAACACGCTTCTGTTGGTGAACCGGGCCCTCCATCTGGTCCCTGGGATCCAGCGGACAGAGGCCTGCTGCATCCTAATTAGCAACCTTATAGACTGGCCTACTTTACGCCGCCTCTCTTACACACACACACACACACACACACACACACACAAATACAAAGTCCTGCAGGCACACAGTTAATTAAACCTCATTCGCACTGCTGGTGATGAGCAATGCAAGAAATGGAAATAATAATCATTAAAGCCGCATGGCTTCTTCATGGGGAATCCTCGAAAGTGATCGTCAAACATTGGACAGCGGTTGAACGTGGACTGACGTGTGTTTGATTGCGTGTGTTTAAGTGCGTGTGTGTGTGTCTTTATATGCATTTAAGTTTGTGTGTAACCCCGACTTTCAACTTAACAACCAACCGTTTCATTTAGCTGTGTGGGAGCAGAAAGGAATTACACATCTCCACCATCTCTTCTCAGATAATATGTTTATATCATATACATCCTTGCTCCAAAAATACAATATAAAAAACGGAATTTTTTTTACATTATCTACAAGTTAAAAATATGATAAAGAAAAAAATTCCAACACTTCGGGGTACGCTCCAACCGCCTGTTTTAGCTAAAGATATTAACAAGCTTTCTCCGACAACAACAAAAAAACTTTCAAAAATATATAAGTTACTTTCATATACTGATAAAATGTCTTTACCCATCTCGAAATGGGAGACAGACTTGTCTATAGCACCGGAACCTGACTTTTGGATTCAAGTTTGTGAAAACGCATTTAAAATGACAAAACACACAAATTTACAACTTATCCAATATAAAGTTATTCACAGAACATACATTACCCAATATATGATGAAGAAAATGGGACTCTCAGACTCCGACATTTGTCTCCAATGCTTACAAAACACTACAGACACTTATGTTCATGCTTTATGGTTATGTACTCCGGTTATGTATTTCTGGACTAAAGTCTTAGAAAAACTTTCCGCTATTTTGGACTGTAGGATACCTTTATCTCCAAACTTGTGTTTGCTAGGTGACCTAACAACAACTGATTTACCACATAAACAATTTCAATCTACACTTGTAGCCCTTACTATCGCTAAAAAAACAATTCTTGTTAACTGGAAAAATAAACAAACTCTGAATATCGACCAATGGTCTAACCTCCTCATAAATCACATTTTAATGGAAAAAATATCTGCCTCAAACAAAAACCAAATATCAAAATTTATAGAAACATGGTCTACGTATATGGAATTTTTTAACCTAATTCCGGTTACTTAATTCTGTCTGTTAGCGAGAGCCACCACATCGTGATAACTTACATTGATGTTTCTGCATTTGGCAATTTATTATTATATTATATTATTAGTATGGGATTTTTTTTTAATGGGCTTTAGGTGAACTGATGAATACACACACGCTCGCACGCACGCACGCACATACACATACTCACCCACATACAAAAAAAAAGTATATATATATATATATATATATATATATATATATATATATATATATATATGTGTGTGTATGTATATATATATATATATGTATATGTATTTAAAAAAAAAAAAACAAAAAAAAAACATTTATTAAATATTTTTTAATTGATTTGTTGTTGTTTTTTTTTTTTTTAAAAAAAAAGGAGAGCAATGATGATGTCAAATCGAATGAACAATACTGAGCTCTCCTGTAAAAAAAAAAAAAAAAAAAAAAAAAAAAGTTTGTGTGTAACCCTGACCGCCACCCCCCCCCCCCCCCCCCCCCCATCTATAAGAATCCTGGCGGAGACTGTCAGGAGAAGCGTGCAGGCCAAGTGAGGAACAACATGAAAAGTCACTTAGGGCTGCGAGTTGTGGTTAACGTGGAGAAGATGCACTTTTTTTTTTTTAAACAAGGGGACCAGATGAAGGAAAATGAATAAAAACACATAAAAGGAGGAAAAGATGATTTGAAAAGGAAGCCAAAATACAAAGTAAAGAGAAAGGAAAAAAATTCAAGAGTTCAAATACTAAAAACAAAAAGTGACATTTTGACAAAAAATAGTAGCAGACTTCCTGTCATGGCATAATTCAGTGTTGTATGTTGTTCCATATTTCAACCTGATCCTCTTTCCTTACACATCTGAGGTCAGTTTGAGCGCTGCGCCGCGATAGCGAGACTTTAAATGAAATATGGCCACTGAGGAAAAATGATGAGGCGGTTGCATCAGTGGCGTTATTGTTCCATTCCCGCCAAACCCATTCCCTCTTTCCCACGGAGCCAAGCTCGCCAGACCCTGCGGGACCCCCTAGGATGCCCTTGGCTCCAGGTCGCTTCAGCTTCACACGCCTCGTCGCTACCGACGATCAATGGAGCAGGAAACATCAAGACGGAGACCGAAAGACGAAATATTGAAGCAACCAAAAACAAACAAAAATCACAAATAAAATCAAAGCGGGGAAAAAAATGTGATGTCAAAGACAGAAATGGATGGGAAAGGCATCATGGGAAGTGGGGCAAGCGGACGGGTCGAACAGGATTTACCGATAATTCACAGCATTTGTTTTAATCACCTTCGAGGAACAGACGGGTGGAGACTGTCTCTACAGGCCGGTTGATGTGCGCGCGCGTGTCGGTGTGTGCGCGGGTCTGCTGTGCAAGAGTTACGCCAGGAGATGAAACTAGGGAGTAAACATGAAGAATGTGGAAATCGATTCAATTAAACTGAACTGTTGGGGTGAAAAAAAATGTCAAAAAGTGGTCAGTGAGTCTAATTTGTGGGGTGTTAATATTTGGTAGATTTGGTTCAAATTCAGGAGAAAAGTGACGAAATCTTCACATGGACAACGCCACCTAAAATGGCCGCCTAAACCAAAATGCCACACTTGCTGTTGTATTTTGGGCATTGGGATTTTTTGCGAGCCTATCAATGATAGACATGCCCACAAAAATGTCATGCCGCTAAGTGAAACTAGCTTCGGGGATTGAATCTTCAAACGATTCCAGGGATTTTTAATCTCTAGAACAAATTTGGTTTTGGAGAACGCCTGGAAATGATCAAATGGACCCTGAAATGCCTTTGGGGAGGGGAAGGGGGGGGGGGGGGCTGTGTCTTTTCAAGGAGGTTTTTTTTATAGGTCTACTAGTGACAGATATTGCCAACCAAATGTCATTTTGAAAAGTGCAGAATTTGGTATCAATCGGACAAACTTTCTAAGGGGAGTGAAAAAATGAAAAAATCCCCCAAAATGAATGAAAAATGTGGATTGGGAACCAAAATGGGAGACTTTGTGTGTCTTCTACAGCATGGCTTCTGTTTGAGATGTTTTGGGGGGACTCCTCACGGTAGGCGGGCTTACCAAATTTCATGTTGCTAAAATAAGTTAGGCAATTATTGGACAAAATCTATATAGAGGAAATTTGCCTTTGAAGGACCAATGGAAATGCACACGTTTCAAAACGTTTGTTTTATGACATTTTTGTGGCTCTACTCAAGATAGACATTTCTGCAAAATTTTTATATTAATGAGTAAAACTGACTTTGGGGTTTAAATTTGCTTTTAATCCAGGAAGTGCTACTACCTAAACTAACTTGTTTGACACGTAAAATGGCCGCTTAAAAGCAAAATGTTTGTGTCATTCCGGGCATGACTTCCGGACACGTTTTTTTGTGCGTTACCAAATTTCACATTGCTGAGTATAACTGATGATTCATAATCCAGGAAGTGCTACCTATCTGAGACGTTTGACACCTAAAATGGTCTTGTGTCTCATTTTGAGCATGGCTTCTTGAAACTTTTTTTGTGCGCTATCAAATTTCATGTTGCTGAGTTAAACTGGCTAAAAATGTTTTTTTTTTTAAATTTGGCGGCTACTACTCTAACCAAGCTTGGGGGAGGTAGTAGTAAGGGTTTGTATCGCGCTTCCAGAGGACTCTTGGGAGGATGAGGACGAGGACGACGAGGATCCGGGATATGTGCTTTGTGTGCAACGTGGTCACGGCGCCCGAGGAGGAAGAAGAATCCGGTGCGATGCGCGAGAAGAGCGGGGGCTCATCTGAATTATGAATATCTGAGGACTTTTGTTGGCCATTAAAAAATAAAGCGCTAAATGTTTAATGCGGCGCCTTGTCCATTATTGATAGCGCAGCGCGCTGACAAGTGTGCGAGCGCGTCCGCCACGAGCGTGTGTCACGCCGTTGTACACGCGTGTTCTCCTGTGAGACGCTCTCGTCACTGTCTATGACAATTGATAACATGCTAACAGTTGCTATGCCAACGTAGCAGCATAGCAACCTGTATTTTGAAAGTGCTAAGGCAGATTGATTAAGATTTAAAATCGTCTTCTTCTTCTCTAAGTTAGATACAATTTACGATAATTTTATAAAACATGCTAGCAGTTGGTATGCTAACAAATAGAAAGATAGCAACTTGAGTTTAGAAAGTGCAGGCAGATACTTAAGGAGTTTACATTATGTCCTACAGTCAGGTACTGTTTTGCTAACATGCTAACTGCTGATATGCTAACAAGTATAAAAAATGCCAAACCAATAAGGATCTTATCACTCTCTGTAGTGGGACACGCTTTCAAATGAGAATCGCTAAATTGCTAACATGCTAACAGTTGACATGCTAACTGCTAACATGCTAACAAGTATAAAAAATGCCAAACCAATAAGGATCTCATCACTCTCTGTAGTGGGACACGCTTTCAAATGAGAATTGCTAAATTGCTAACATGCTAACAGTTGACATGCTAACAAATGGTAAAAGCAAGCCATGTACAAAAAGTACTCAGAACTCAGTACTTTGAAACAACTGGGAATTATTTTGTGTGTGTGTGTGTGTTTCCTTGTCAGTTCACAGCGCTTTCAACTTTGCTGAAGGGATTTCCTCCCCGTGACTCAAAGGGAATTATCTTCGGCCGTCATCTGCAGCGACAAAGACGCATCGACACCAGAGCGTCTTTCATCTTTGTGTGTCTGTGTGTGTGTGTGTGTTTTCCAGCATGTTCGTGTATTTTTCTCTGTGTCGTTTTCACTTTGGTCCAGTGGAAGTCATCACATTCCTTTGTTGATCCCCGGGAAAAAAAATCACAATTTGATCATTTTGGTTATTTTAACCTAAAACTCGGCATAACCAACTGTTAGCATTTTGTCAACAGTCATTTGAAATATTGTCTTACTACATACAGGTCAGGACATGACTTAAGTCCTTATAGTGCTTTTTGCACTCACGTTGTCATCTTGCTAACTGTTAGCATTTTTTTTTTGCATTTTAATTCATCACTTTCTTTGTTGCTATGTTCCTATATGTTAGCATACCAGCTGTTAGCATGCTAGCAATTTATCAGTTCAAATTGGAAATCTTACTAAATTAACATGACACATAAAACCATTGGGGAAAAAAAGGTGTGTGTGTGTGGGGGGCTGGGGGGGGGGTGTTTATTCAATTTTATGACAATGAAGTGTTCCTATTTATAGGGCCCGGGTTTGATGTTGAAATTATGACACACACACACGCAAAGACGTGCAAATCCAGTAAGCACACTAACACAGAAACACAAACAGAAGAACACACAAACTGTGATGAATGGAATTAATCCACAGTGAGTCTCTGATCAACTTGGATGCACTTGTGAATATCACGCATGTACGCACACACACACACACACACACACACACACAAAGGCTCCGATTTGTTCCATTATGAGAACAAACAGCAACACATATCCAGCATTCAGCCAATTTGGTCCAATCTTGTAAAACTGCTGGTACATACGCGTATGTGTGTGTGTTGAGGGGCGGGGTGGTGCGTCTCCTGAGTCCTGTCATGGCTTAAGTCCATTGTAGGCGATTGTGAAGTGCTTGCCACAAAGCAGATTGTTGAGCCTCCCTTGGTGTGAGTGTGCGCGTGTGTTGTGCATTTTTGTGTGTGACGTTTGAAATGGGATTTCATAAACTAAAAGATGTCGCAACAAAGAAGAAATGTGTTAAAAACAAAGCATATTATTGTGACAATCCAGATAAAACGGACAATATGCTTAATTTTTACGTGTATTCCTGACCACGTTTTGTACTATGTTAGCATTCCAACTGTTAGCGTGTTAGCATTTTATCAGTTCCAGGTGACAGGATTCCTTATGATTGTTGTGTACTTTTTGTGGTTATCATGTTAGCATTTTACAAATTCATGTTAGCATTTTATGGATTCATAATTTTAACTGGTATACAGGCATGAATGTATATGATCTTTCTCTCGTTAGCATGTTATCAATTTTCATCCAACTATATGGCATGAGGTAAAATCTGTATTGAGTTGCCTTGGCGCTTTTTGTACTCAGGTTGCTATCCTGCAATATAGGAGCATACCAAATGTTAGCATTTTAGCAATCATAGAAGCTATCGTTTTAAATAGCACCTGGCTGCTGGCAATGATAAACAATCCTTAATAATTTTGCCTGAGCATTCTTGTAATCATGATGTCATGTTAGCTTACCCAACTGATAGCATGTTAGCATTCTACCTACAGTATGTGAGTACCGGTATATACTTCAGAAGCATGAGATGTTCTCAAATTACCATTACAGGTCGACACGGGTTGTCACAGCTAGCATGCTAGCTGTTAGCATTGTTCCATTGTGTTGCGGTCGGGAGTTGTACACGTTATATGTGTCAAGTACAACAACACAATCTCACAACAAGTCGAGACAAGCATCAGCTCCGAGCATCGTCTCAGGAGAAATAGCCGTGAGTAAAAACATCGGAAGTGACCAAAGTTGTGATTCTCCTTGTTGTTTTTTATTTTTTTTGCCGGTTTCACTTGAGTGTTCTCATTATGTCTCACTTCATCCACTTCTCGGCTCCTGTTGGACTCAACGGCAGAGTGAAGGTGACTCACATCCCAGAGACAGTCAAGGAAATGCTAACGCCTGCCTGACTCATCATCTGCACTGATGGGACGCAAAAGCACACACACAGACAAAAAAAAAAAAAACTCAACTAATTATCTGCTATCTTGCTGTAAACCGAGTGATAGCGTGTTATCATTCTACCGATTGTCACCAAGTAGGGTGAAGTGTAAAATCCATATTGATTTGCTTTTACGACTGCAGCTACTATCTTGTATGGTCAGGTACCATCTGATAGCATGTTAGCATTATAATCCATTGGCATTTGAAATATGGTAACGAAATACAGGATATGAGATAAAACCTTTATTGGTTTGTGTGTTGTTACCATTTTATAAACTATACATTTGAAATAGCAACTGACTTTAGAAAACAATGTCCGTGTTTTTTTTTTGTACTCAGGTTGTTATCATGCTCTTGTATGCTTACTGTTAGCATGTTAGCATTTTATAAACTGCTAGTTTAATTAGAACTCTTTTTAAATTAGACTACAGCGCATTGATTTAACATCACTCAAGTTAATATCTTGCTGTATGGGTGTATTCAAACTGTTAGCATGTTAGCTTCTAATCAAATCGTCATTATGAATGCTATCCAATTAGAGCAGTGGTGTCAAACTCATATTTTTCTCAGGGGCCACATGAAGGAAAGTATGGGCCGGATCGGTAAAATTATGGTATATTAGAAACAATTGTCATCAATTATACGCAGACTTTAGCTATTCGCTGGTTAGCCCTTCATTACAGTGCTCAAATGTTATTATATTGTTCCAAAAAATAACACAAATACAAATGGAACATGGAACGCGACAACACTTTGATGCAGTTAAAGAAGTTATAAGGACGTTCATTCTTGTCACATGTATTTGTGTTACCAGTAGTTAAATGTGTATCGTATTCAACACGTTTATGTTCGATTCATGCCGGCCTGTTTTTTCAACGTGTTTTTTAACAAACCGTAACTTTTAAGTTGTGTGTAAAATAACGGCGTCTAGAGCAATTCAGTGTGCAAGTTCTAATGATTGCTTGTGAAAAATTGACAACTCAATGTTTTACTTTACAAAATCAGATTGCGGGCCGGACTAAACCCCTCTGCGGGCCTGATGCGGCTCGCAGGCCGTCTGTTTGACACCCCAGAATTAGACGGTAACGTAAAATCCTCACCATCCATTTTGAATTCAGGCTGCTATCTTGCTATATTGTAGCATACCAAATACTAGCATGTTAGCATTTAGTACCTAACTAGAGTCCGCCATTTAAAACCCTCTTCAGCATACCCTTTGTACTCGGGTTGCTAGCTTCTTGCATACCACCTGTTAACATTTATATCAACTTCTCAACTATACTCAAATGTTAGCACGCTAGTATTTTATTAACTGCCAGTCGAAGTCGTAGCCGACAGGGCATGAGAGCGCCAGGGCGGCGCGCGGGAGCATCCAGAAGGCGAGCGGGATCATTCTCGCAGACGCAGCTCGAGCTCCCCGAGGAGGAGGCGACACCAGGAGGAACTTGTCACGGAGCCGAGACGCCGGAGAACGCTCCTCCATTATGAAGGAGCGCAATCTCAGTCAGTCGGTCGGGGAGACGCAGAGCAGCGACAAAAAGGGAGGGAGGACATAACCGCGTCCGTTCCCTCATATTTAATGTGTTTTGACTGCTTTTTGCCAAGCCAGAGATGAGACAAAAAGGAGTCGCATTAGAGGAAAGATAAAAGAAAGATGGAAGGTGATGAAGAAAAGTGGATACAGGAGGGAAAGGAATTTGAGAAAGAATAGAAGGAGTAGAGGAGGGGAGAAGAGGAACAGAAAAAGGGAAGGAAGAGGAAGAATGGAGAAAAGGAGTAGATGGAGAAGAGGAGGAGGAGAGAGGAGGTGGATGAAAAAAAGAGTGAATGAGTTCATGGTGAGCGGAAAGAAGAAAAATTAAAGTAGATAATGACAGGAGGAGAAGAAATGAAGGGATGAGTTGAGGAGAAGAAATAGGAGTGGATGGGAGGAGAAGGTGAAGAAAGGGAATTTGTGGAAGGGAATAAATGGAAGGAACTGATCATGGGAGCAAGAGAGGAAGAGATGGGATGGGGGGAGAAGGTGAAGAAAAGGAGGGATGAGTACGGAAGAAATTGATGTCCATGAGAGGAGGAGTTGAAAAAAACAGAGGATGAAAAAGGAGAAGGGTGAAATATAAAATGTTATAAAGCTTCCTGTGAACGGGAAAACACTCCTAGTGCGCGCGTGTGCGCGCGTGTGTGCGTGCGTGTAGCCTCCAGGGTTGCTGCAACTCTTAGCCCTGATGTCCATCCGGCCTCGATTACAGCAGGGCCCGCCAGGCTTGCATCACACGCGCGCACGCACACGCGCGCACACACACACACACACACACACATGCTTCATTATTTTGTGGGTGTTGATGTAACTTGTTCATTCGTTCACCAGACTGACTCTTCATCTCACCATCCTTTGTCCTCTTTTCATTTGTTCTCTTCCCTCACACTTCACTTCCTGGTCTTCAACTTCCTTGACTCCATTTTGTTGTCTCCACCTCCTTGTATACAATTCCTTATATTTGATTTGCTTTCTTCACTCCTTGGTCTTGGCATTCTTCTCTGCGCTTCGTCATCTCCACTTTCTCGTTCCCGATCTCATCTTGCCTTCACTTTCTTGTTCGCGCTTTCTCGTCTTCACACCTCAGGTGCGAATGGCGCTTGATGAGGAAATGTCTTCATTTGCAGTTCATCAACACTCAGTCGTACTCAAGTGGAAACCAAAGAAATAAACAAATAAAACTCCGGCATCCTTCCTCGTTAATTTGCACTCCTCTCGCGCACTCTCGCAGCTAATTACCAACGCCTTTGATCTGTCCGTTAACCCCCCAATGCACCCCCCCACCCCCTCACGCCCCTCAGTTAACGCTTCAATTAGTCAGCAACCATTCAGGTGAGGATTGATCCCAGCCCACCAGACTCTTAATGGACTTAATTAAACAGAGAGGCCAAGCGTGCGCGTGTGTGCGCGCGCGCGCATGTGTCGGAACAGTGGGGCAGACCGAAGGTTGCCATGGTAACGCCACCTGCTAGAAAGCCCAGCCCGAAAAAAAAAGAAAGAAAATAAAAACACACAAGCTCCAAAATAGTTTCAGCGGTAAATTATGAATGAGCGTGTCGGCTTGACGTTTCCTCGCTGCAGGAAGTGATGTCACATTTATTATGCGCCGGTGAGATGGCGTCTTGCGCCTACAAATGCAGCAAACTGAGATTTAAGATTTTAAATAAGGCTAAATAATACGGAAAACAGTTTGAGCACTTATTTCACATCCTTTATATCCACCTTAAGTTCCATCTTCTACTATACTCTTTGTCCTCACTTGTGATAGTAGAACAACTACATTGTACTAGTAACGTTTTTTTTTTGTTTTTTTTACTATGAGGCTCCACTTTTGGCCCATTACTATACCATTACGGCAATCCTTAGTAGAAAACTACTCGGCTGCACTAGTAGCAAGTAGGCATGCGTCATACACTAGTTGCTTTGTAGCATCAAAATATAGTTTCGCGTCACTAGTAACATGTAATTGGTCAGTTTAACATTTTTTTCCACTTTTGTTAACAAGATTAGGAAAACCTAAAAAAATGTTATTGTACATTTAGAACAGATATAAAAATGTGTGATTAATTGTGAGTTAACTAGATTAACTAGTGAAGTCATGCGATTAATTATGATTACAAATTTTAATCGCCTGACACCCCAAATTTTTAATAATGTTTTCTTATCTTTCTTTTTTTATTCATTCATTGCCATTGACGGCTATAGACGTCAAAAATTCATTTGAACTATTCCTGTTAGTTTAAAAAAAATCCACTTTTGTTAACAAGAGTATGAAAACCTATATTTTTTTTTATTGTACATTTGGAACAGATATAGAATTTGTGATTAACTGTGAGTTAACTAGTGAAGTCATGCGATTAATTACAATTAAAAATGTTAATCACCTGTCGCCCCTAATTTTTAATAATGTTTTATTTTTTATTTTTTTTATTCATTCATTGCCATTGACGGCTATAGACGTCAAAAATGAATTTGAACTATTCCTATTAGTTAAAAAAAAAATCCACTTTTGTTAACAAGAGTATGAAAACCTATATTTTTTTTATTGTACATTTAGAACAGATATAGAATTTGTGATTAATTGTGAGTTAATTAGTGAAGTCATGCGATTAATTACAATTTAAAATGTTAATCGCTTGTCGCCCCTAATTTTTAATAATCTTTTTTTTTTTTTTATGAATTTGTGGCAGTGAATGAGTTGAAATAAAGCACCAAACTCTGGTAAGGTTTGAGCTTGAGGCCAAACGTCCTCAAACATAATCCATCTGTTTAACTTCACAACATTTCCATAACACCATCGCACATTGAGGGTTTCATGCACTTGAATGAGCACATAATGCAAGCAGGGACCACAAATAGTTAAACACGTCATCCGTCCGACTCGTCATAATTAGTCAGAATATGTTACAAAATGTCTGAGGGGCATGAAAAAGATGAGAAACGCATCAATTCAATGACACGAAGCAGCCAACCATGAAGCTGCTACCGCGTTTGTGTGCGTGCGTGTGCGCATGTGTGTGTGTATGTGTGTTCATGCTTAAGAGACAATGAGGCGTATTGAGGACAAGAAGGGCATGACAAACACAGAGTTTATGCCCTCTGTCATGTCAATAATGACACACACACACACACACACACACACACACACTCATAAGTGCCGCCTGCTGCGTGCCGTCACCCGCGGGACCCCAGGGCGCCCTATCGTCCCCTTGCCCATTGTGCCCCCAATGTCGTTTCCCACCTCCAAGGTCCCGCCCCCCCCTCACGTGTGATTGGCAGCCGAGGTTAAAGGGCGGCGCTGTTGTGTGAAAACATTGACGGTGGAAAACACAAAAGATAACGGGAGAGAATCTTAATTAGCACGAGCGTCTTCATCGAAGGACAACCCCCGCACCCCCATGGGTCGCTTCATTAGGAACACCATCAACACATCCAATATGAGCATTTGGCCTTGTACGAGAGTATAATTATATGAGAAATTAAGACTTAGTTTATTGTAGAAAAGTGACTATGAAAGTCATTATTTGGGAATTTAAGATGACATTTTATACTAAAATGTGATAAAATGTCATTATTGGAGATGCTGAGACATCCTTTTACGTTAAAGCCATAAAAAGTGACTATTTGGCAAATTATAATGTCATTAATGGCCAATAAAAAAAAATTGACATCAAAAAGTGATTTAAAAAATGTTAATAAGAAATTTAAGTAATAAAATATATTTATATAAATATATATTTTTATAAAGGGCAAAAAATGGGGAAAAATTGCATGTGTTAAAAAAAAATCATATACAGTATTTAATTTATCTTAAATGAAGACTAAAAGGTGATAGCATTCTATTAAGTGAGAAATTAAGACATATTTTTCCATTTAAATCTTTTTAAAATTCATTATTTTAAAACATCTGACAATTTTACAGTGAGAAACAGTAACATTTTCATTACTTGCAAAATAAAGATATATATTTTTTAATGTCATTTTAGTCACTCCAAATGCTCATGAGAACATTTTTAATCAAACAAACAACAAAAATCCTCTACCTCACACACTTGTTGTATGTGTGAGCGCGAGCGCACACACAAGCCGGTGCCCTCCCGCATGACCCCTACCATAATTGCTGTCAATCAAAGGTGCAAACCAACACAAAAGGCTGCGCCTCTGAGGACCCGCAAGCGGCCGCTTAGATCAGGTGGGGCGGCGCCCCTTCAGCCTGTCAGGGCCGCTCAATAGGAGTCTTTTGTGGGGCTCTTTAGCCCACGTCGGGGGGCAGAATTGGCCCATGCAGCAGAGACCCCAACAAGCCAACAACGCAGCATTCAAGCAAGTTTGCTGCATTCACATGACTGCTTTGATTGTTTGTGTGTACACATTTAAGATACGGATAGCATTGGACTACTTTAAAATGTCGTTTGAGCTAATAACACTGATGAGAAGTAACTAAGTACAAATACTTCATAGCGTACTTAAAGTCCCGGTAAAGTGAGATTTGTTTGAAAATATATTATATTACATGAAGAACTACATGAGTTGCTATTCCCCCGCTATAAAAGAAGATGAGCACCAATTGCGTCATGCAATTAGCTAACTAAAATAAATCTTTCTTTCAGAAAATCCGATAGCATTGCCGCTCAAGAGTGCCTCATTGTTGGCTATGAGTGTGCGCACGAAAGGTGGAAGAGCAAGCAGGAGTGATTTTTATTTATTTATTCATTTATTTTTTTATTTCGACTTGATAGCTAAAGTGTGGACCGGGGCTTTAGGCTTGCAAAATCACTCTAGAGTGCCTCATTGTTGACCATGAGTGTGCGCACATCAGAGAGAAAGGCGGAAGAACAAGGAGGGTAAAAAGAAAAAGTGAGACGTGACAAGCCAGTGTGTGGACAAAAGCTTTGCGCTGGCATAGCTGTTTTAGAGTGCCTCATTGTTGGTCATGAGTGCGTACACTTCACGCACCCCCCCCCCACCCCAAAAATAAAAAATAAATATATATTTTTTTAAATCAGCGCATAGGTGAATTAATGAGGATCGAATCCTGATTATATTACAGTAGACACCTGAATACTTGCAGGATTTGCACGTTTGCAGATTTAAACAGATATTATTTGGTATTTTCAAAAATAGTTTTGTTTGTTTTGTTTTCTTTTAAAAAAAACAAACATTTTGTCATTTAAATGTACTATTTATTTACTAGCCTTTTTTGAAGACTTTAAAACAATTTATTATTATTTTTATTTTTCCAATGCATGCAATTATACGTGGATGTTTGGTCTAGGCTGGGTCGCCTGTACATTTTATTCCCTTATTGTACCCAGTGTAAACCCAACCGTTGACTTAAAACCAAGGTTAGGGTTAGGGTTCTAACCTTAACCCTAACCCTAGCATTACACCCATAACTCATGGCACTTAAACATTTAATGTCAAATTACTATCATTTCATCTGTTGTTATTTTTGCCATCATCCCATTTGTTTCTTGGCTGGTGTGTTAGCACAGCGTTAGCCAGCTAAATCTCCTCACCTCTCTGTGGGCTGTTAAATCCGACCAGATGCCTGTTGTGCTAATCCGGCATGCAGCAGAGGGTTGAGGGCCCTGCGGTACGCCAGGCCACAAAGTGGATTCCGGTGGTGTCGGTTTTTGGTTTTTAGAAGACCTGACACCATCCCACAGCAGATGGACGCCGCTGCTGTGTATTTTTCTTTGTGTATGTGTGTGTATGTGCGTGTAGAACAAATAAACAAAATGCCGCCTGTGCTCCGGTGAGCAGGATTATTGTTGTTCAAGTGAACAGCAGCTGTTGTGGGTTTCTGGCCTGTAATCCAAAAACACGGCATTAATTATTAAACGAACCAGAAGCGGGAAATCATTTGAAGCTATTGTTGTAGCTAACATCAGAAGAAGACGACTAATCAAAGTACCATAAGAGGAAACTTTGGAAGCTAATGTTGCTCTTCCTTTGCTCTAATGTTAGAGGCAACATTAGCGCTAATGTTGAAAGTTAACTCAATGTTGTTGAAGTTTATATTAGATGCTAACATTAGAAACTAACATTAAGGTTAAGTTGAACGCTAACATTGTCAATGGCGTTAACGTTGAAAGATGAAGTTTTTTGGAAGCTAACTCATGAAGGCTATCCTTGGAAGCTAACATCAAAGCCAACATTAGAAATTATAATATAATTTCTAATTTGTAATCTCTCATTTGGAAGTGATGTTGAAGTTTATTTTGGAATAATAACATTGGCGCTAATGTTGGAAGCTAACATTGACTTTCCTCAGCACAAACATTCAATGGCACTTTGGAAGCTAACTTGAGAAACTTATGTTGAATCAGATTTTTGCGATTCGCAATTTATTGTACTTTTTCTGTGTTAGCATATGAGCTAATGCTATTAGTGAGTCAAGCTGGGGGAAAAAAAACAAATGGTGGCTAGACTTGTGGCCTGGACTCTAATGAGGCACGCTGTCGCTATCACTGCTAATTAAGTCCACCGCTTCGCTAAGACGTGGCGCTAATCCTGTTAGAGCGCAATCTAGGAGGAAGCGGGAGGGAAGGAGGCGAGAAGATGTGAAAACGGAGAGATGGAAGGAGTGGCTCCTCTCTACGCCACACTTTTATTTCCCAATTAGCCGAGCAGGAAGTCGTTAGCGGCATCGTAGTGTGGCGCTGCTTCCTGTTCTCCTGATTAGCCGCCAAATCTGCATCTTGTTCCT
Source organism: Vanacampus margaritifer (assembly GCF_051991255.1). Classification (NCBI taxonomy): domain Eukaryota; kingdom Metazoa; phylum Chordata; class Actinopteri; order Syngnathiformes; family Syngnathidae; genus Vanacampus; species Vanacampus margaritifer. The sequence goes on along the minus strand of NC_135440.1, from coordinate 20,643,245 downwards.
TCATCACAATCTGCTCCACTTCTTCTCATCTTTTGAGCTTTATGGAGACAAATTGGGTGTTAGCGGAGTCTGTCGCGGGTGCGCACACACATTCAACATCATGATGACCCCAATAAAAACCTCATTCAATTAAAATGGGAGCTCCCCTATGGACATTTTCCATTTTTTTTACTGACAATTTTGTCATACTTCAAAGAAATGTGACTTTTCATTAGAGTGATGTTCTATAAAGTGAGCATTGTTATAGTTTGTCACCATTTAAAACTCACGCTACACTTATGTGCAATTTAGGGTTTAATGAAGCTAATATATATGTTTTGGGAATGTGAGTGGAAGTACCCAGAAAAGAAACAGGAGAGATTTGTGCGTGGTAGCTAACAACTGTGAGGCACATTAAATGCTAACCACTAGCGCACCATACTGCCAATTTACTCACTTTATTTCCTCTAACATGACTTGTTGAAGCAACTTCATCTGCTCCTTGAACTACTTGAGCAAACACTTTCCCCGCCTGTGTATGTGAGCGTCTTCATTTGAAAGCATCTTTGGCAACATCTTGTGTGTGTGTGTGTGTGTATGTGTGTGTCCGGTTGCCTTATCGGTCCCAGTCGCAGGCTCCGGAGCCCTGCGGTACACATTCCACCAGCTCTGAACACAACGCCAGCTGGCACACGCACACACACTCTAACACACACACACTGTAGCCTCAACCAACCCCGCATTTGGCCCTCACACATCGGGGGATAACGCCCGAGGAAGTAGTGACAGAATGAGGAAGAAGAGGAACATGTTTTTGATCAAAGCCACCTTCCAACGGCGAACTTTGACCCCTGAGCCTGTGTGCACGTGCATATGTGTGTATTTGTAGCAGCAGGGGTGTAATGTGAAGCAGACTGTTTGCAGGGAAAAGGAGAAAGAAGTGAAGAATGATGCGATGGCAACAAGGTGCAGATGGAAGGATGGAGGAGGAAATGGCTCGCACTCAGCGGTTCTGGGTTTGAATCTTGGAAGTTTATATGCACTCACTCGGAACATAAGTGGTCAAGAAAATCTTTGGATGGCTGATGGAAGATAGGAGGAGGGAAGAAGAGGCCATTAGGCCATTTCATTAGGTACACCTACACAACCTACATGCATAGGATAAGAAAGAAGAGACACAAGCCACAAGTCACCGAGTTTGTTTTAACTCATTCACTGCCATTGATGGCTATAGACGTAAATAAATCATTTGAACAATTTCTACTAGTTTAACATTTTTTCCCACTTTTGTTAACTAGAGTATGAAAACCTAGAATTTTTTATTGTACATTTAGAACAGATATAACATTTGTGATTAATCGCGAGTTAACTACTGAAGTCATGCGATTAATTATGATTACAAATTTTAACCGCCTGATGCCCCTCATTTTTTTATATTTTTTTCTTTATTTTTTAAATCGCGTCAGGTGATTTTTAAAAATTTTTTATTAATCGCTTGATTTCAATAGTTAACTCACGATTAATCACAAATGTTATATCTGTTCTAAATGTACCAAAAAAAATCTGGGTTTTCATACTCTTGTTAACAAAAGTGGAGAACATTTTTTTAACTAATAGAAATAGTTAAACTTAATTTTTGACGTCTATACCCGTTAATGGCAGTCATGAGTTAATTTCCCACCCCAACACCAAATTTCTCCAAATGACGGAAGGAAGCGCTGGCTGAAGATCCAGAGCTTCCAAGTCATGGAAGAGCCAAAAGGTAAGCAGAGCTGCAATGCTAGCACACATAAGACTTAGCTAGCAGCATTGGTCTAAGTTGTCGACGTGCTATTTGAGGTGCATGACGCTACAATGTCTGACAAAGTGTAATTTGGTGGCTTTGTGACGAAGTGCTGCCTGCATCAGTGAAAACACGGATTTGTATCAGTGGGTGATGAAGATGACGATGAGGGGATGAAGAGGAGGAAGCGGAGGAGGTGCTGCTGAGGTGTCTGCAGGCTGTATGTTCAGCTTTACTCCATCAGGCTTGTTTTGGGCCCGAAAAAAGCACCATGCTGAGTCAGGTGTGCGTGTTTGTAAATTTGTGCGACTGTGTGTGTGTGTGTGTGTGTGTGTGTGTTTGACCTGAGGATGGAAGGATGAAAAGAAAGTTGAAGATGAAAGAAGAGGATGTTCACACTGGGCGAGTGAGCCGTCAGATCAGAACCGGTTTGAAATCGCTCGTGACTGCAAGTGGTCAAAGGCTCAGAGGGATGTCTAAGGACACACAAGCGCTGCCTCCAGCTGTTGGACTGATGCTCATTAACAATATTTGCTAATTTGACGGAATTTTAAAAAGCACAACTCAGCAGGTCTCGCATGTTCTGAGGCTGCGTTGGGAAAAAAAAAAAAGAGTAAAAGCTGCAAAGTTTGGGGTTTGGAAGACACGCTACTAGTATGAACTAAAGAAAACACAAAGTGCTACAGTATATCGTGGTTCATTGTTAGCGCCCTGGCTATATTTTTGTAAGTAACAAATTTAAGGTAATGTTAATATATTATTGTAACGCTCCCTTGAAATGAATGTTTGCAACCAGATACAAGAGTTAGCAAGTGTACAATTGGTAAAATATACAACATGGAATCGTAATTGAGGCTGATAGCTAGCAAACTAGCTAACTAACATGGCTAACCATCGGTTCATTTCGTTTTAACTTCCTGGTAGACTGCTTTGGGATGTAACGATAACGGCAATATCGTGATATTGCGATAATAAAACTGCCACAAATCGTTGTCGTCTATATTAAAAGCAGCCCGTGTTAAAAAAAGTCAAGTTGATTTCCATTTGTGCAGTTCTAGCACCCTCTGGTGGCTAGTTTTGTAGTGCAGTTTAATTTTGAAGAGGCATGTTTTGGCCCTTCTATGTTTAAAATCCACACTAATCGTCAGATGACGGGGAATGTAATATGCTTGTGAACCCAGTCAATATGTGGAGGAATTGTATGTTGTTTATGTGCATTGCTGTTATGTACAAAAGCACAATATTGTGCTTCTTTTTTTTTTTGTATGAGCTCTCTTTTTTTTTTTTTTTTACAATATTGTGACCTTTTTTTAAATATCACCAACCTACCCACATTATCGTGCTAATTATATCGTGAGCGTCATATCGTGATATCGTATCGTGATGTTTGGCTATCGTTACATCCCTAAGACTGCTATGCCTGTACTTCCAAATATGGGCAGGCTGTCAACTAACCATTCACATTTCACATTTAGTAAGTGCAGTGTGGAAAGAGCTTTGTAGCTTGTATAATGTAAAAAAAAAACCATTCACATTTAGTAAGTGCAGTGTGGAAAGAGCTTTGTAGCTTGTATAATGTAAAACAAAAAAAACAACAATCAAAAGTGATTACTTAAAAAGCTGTGGTCCAAAACTAGATTTGTAACGCTCCCTTGAAATGAATGTTTGCTACCAGCGACAAGAGTTAGCATGTGTACAATTGGTGAAATACACACCATAGACTTGCTATTGAGGCTGAAAATATAGCAAACTAGCATGGTTACTTCCTGGTAAACTATGTCTGCACTTCCAAATATGGGCAGGCTGTCAACTGATCATTTTGCGGTTCACATTTAGTAAGTGCAGTGTGAAAAGAGCTTTGTATGCTTGTATTTTCTTCAAAAAAAGAAAAAAAGAAAAAAAAAGCCCAAAACAATCAAAGGTGATCACTTAAAAAAATCTGCGGGGTGCAAACGAAGTTGCTGAAAGGCCCAGCTTTCATCACAAGGGCCCTTTAACGAGCAGCTTCTGAGTTTCTTCCCGGGTTCAAGCGCTCTTTCCTCCCCTCCGCCGTCATTCCTCTTCTCCCGTCTCCTCGCTAACCTGCCCCAGCGTGCCCACGTTGCCGCTGTCATCTCGCCGCGCCGCCGCCGTCCATCACCCGCCACCGTCTGTCATCAACCCTTAACCTCCCCACACCTCTCAGCGGCGCTTCCCGACGCGGGGCCTCCTCGGACATCTGCACGCCATCCATCCATCCATCCGTCCCGTTTTCCATATCGCTTATCCTCACTAGGATGAGTTGGATCTTAACCCAGCTGACTTTTGGCAAGTCGGGTTCACCCAGGACTGGTCACCAGCCATTCACAGGGTACATAGATGAAAAACGCATTCACATTCACACCTATGGAGACTTAAGTCATTAATTGAGAAAGTTGTGAGAAAAACTTACCTGGGGAGGAAAAAAATAACATGTCCATCATTGATTTCTAATTACAATTACATGGTTGTTTATTGGGAGTTGCATCGCCACGGCAACCAAATACAAAGAGCATGTGTCAGTATGATGCAGAACAGTTTGCAGGTTTGCATAATCGGTCAACGAGTGACTGCATTTAAAGATGTGATTGGATGTCAGCTGAGGGGCCGCCGACATGGCGTCTGTCATCAACGCGGCTGGAAGGCGACACCCCCCAAAACACACGAACGCACGCACGCACACACACAAAGTCGCCTCTTTACGTCTCATTGAGCAAAGTATGCTGGTAGCAACCAAAGTTTGTTTCTGAGAATATTACAAGAATCAAATTGCAGAGAGAGAGACAGAGAGTGAGAGAGAGAGAGGGAGAGAAAGCAGAGGAGGGAGAAAGAGAGAGAGGGGAGGAAGGGTGAGGAGAAAAATGGAGGAGGGAGAGGGGGAGATGGAGGAAGGAGGGAGAGGAGAAAGAGGGAGGAGAATGAGGGCGGAGGGTAGTGAGAGAGAGGGAGAGAGGGCGAGAGAGGGAGAAAGAGAGTGTGTGTGTGTGACAGAGAGAGAGAGGAGAGAAAGGGACAGAGCAAGAAATGGAGGGAGAAAGAGAGAGAGAGGAGAAAGAGGGAGGAGGAAGAGGGAGATGGAGGAGGAAGAGTGAGAGGGAGACGGAGAGAGAGGGAGAGAGAGAGGGGCAGAGGAAGAGAGGGAGAGGAAAAGAGGAAAAGAAAGAGAGAGGGGAGAGAAAGGGACAGAGCAAGAAAAGGAGGGAGAAAGAGAGAGAGAGGATAAAGAGGGAGGAAGTAGAGAGAGATGGAGGAGGAAGAGTGAGAGAGGGAGACGGAGAGAGGGAGAGAGAGAGAGGGGCAGAGGAAGAGAGGGAGAGAAAGAGAGAGGGGAGAGAAAGGGACAGAGCAAGAAAAGGAGGGAGAAAGAGAGAGAGGAGAAAGAGGGAGGAGGTAGAGGGAGATGGAGGAGGAAGAGGGAGATGGAGGAGGAAGAGTGAGAGGGAGACAGAGAGAGTGAGAGAGGGAGACGGAGAGAGGGAGAGGGGCAGAGGAAGAGAGGGAGAGAAAGAGAGAGGGGAGAGAAAGGGACAGAGCAAGAAAAGGAGGGAGAAAGAGAGAGAGAGGAGAAAGAGGGAGGAGGTAGAGGGAGATGGAGGAGGAAGAGTGAGAGAGGAAGCGAGAGTGAGAGAAGGGAAGTGAGAGAGAGAGAGAGAGAGAGAGAGAGAGACTCCTGTAAGATGAAAGCCAATAAAATGGCGTCTACGTATCTCCTTGAAACACTCTCTGGGCCTGGAAGCCACTTTCAAATGCGCCTCCTCCTCTTCCTTGTCTTAATCATCCAACTTCAAAAAGAAGCATCTCCAGAAGGGCAAAACTAGCAGAAATCATTATTTTACTCCTGTTTGTTCAGGAAATAAGACCCAATCTTAGGATGAAAAAGTCTCCAAAAATGATCTCAAGATTTATTTATTCCCCCAAGAAACAACAAATACTAGCAGAATACTGCAGATTAAAAACACAGAATTTTCTAGAAAAATTTAGCATTTTTTTTCTTGAAAATGTTTTCTGAAAAAAAGTCATTAAAAAAAAATACTCATATTGTTAAAAAATCAGCTTTTTCTTGAAGAGTCAGTTTTTCCAAAGGAAAAATCAGCAAATTGCAAAAATAAAAGTATATATTTTCTCTAGAATTTTTTTTCTCTGGAAAATAAAACTTCTATCCAGTAACGTCATAATAAAACAAAAAATCTTGGATAAATACGACTAATGCAGGTTGACAACGTTTCCTCATTAACCCGCCCAACTCAATTGTCATCTCACTCTGTGACATTTACAATTGCCATGGCAACCACAAACACTGCATATCAAATAACCTCACCCGTAAACATTCACGCATGGACAACAAGACAATGTTGTGCTTCCTGCTCGTGACGAGCATCATCGGCGACACGCACACAAACACCGTATATGTCCACTCACACACATTTCGGTGAAAATAAAGGTCTAAACTTATTTCAAGAGTCACAGATAGCTCTTCGGGGAGGAGAAACACACGCGCCCGCGCGCGCGCGCACACAGACGAGCCCCGAGGGTGCGAGCGGTTGGTCGTCTTGTCAGAGCTGATTTGAAGCTGCAGTGTCGCCAACACAAACCTGCTTCATATTGGATTACCAGCCCCGCGATGAAGAGGTGTGCGCTAACACGTGGCTAACACGTGGCTGTGTGCGCGTGTAGTCGTGTAGAGTTGTGTGGATGGGGTTTCCGTGCACACTGCACAGGTTCATTGTCATGATGAATCTACCTCCCCATGTTTGTGTTTACTGTGCGCGAGTAAACTGTGTGTATGGGGGCGAGGGGGCGGGGCTGTATGTGACGTACTCTTTTGTGTACGCTAATCATAACATATTTGACTTTGCTGTTTTATTGGGCAAACACTCCCAAGATTCACATCGTTTCCTGTTTGGGCTGCACTAGGGATGTTCTATATCACATTTTTTTTTTTAGACCGATGTGATACTCAAGTCTTCAGTACTCACCGATACCGATACCAAGTGCCGATACCATTAGTACTTATGATACATAAAATTTCCACACAAAAAAACAAGGACAGATACAAAAAAAATGAAATTACATATACTGTATATCCCAACTACAGCAAATTACCAAATTAAATTAAATTAATGGCAATTATAATTATTAATTAATTAATTATTGATTTTGCTGAGAGCTCTCAATAAAATGTTTTTTTTTAATCGATAAATAAGATGAAACTAATATTCCAGTGGCTAGGAAAGAAAGTCCCAATCAAAATATGTGGTTGTACAACGTCTTTTCAAGGAATACAGTGAAGTGCAAATAATTAAATTCAATACAACAGTAGTTTAGTAATATCTACCAAGTTAAGAATTCCTCACGCTGTTTAATTATATCTTGTTTTGAAATCCATGCTTTTAACTCATTCACTGCCATGAATTCATTTAAAAAAAAGATTATTAAAAATTAGGGGCAAGAGGCGAATCATTTTTTTAATTGTAATGAACTTATTCACTGCCATTGACGGCTATAGACGTCAAAAATTCATTTGAACTATTTCGATTAGTTTAACATTTTTTCCATTTTTGTTAACAAGAGTATGAAAACCTAGATTTTTTTTACTGTACATTTAGAACAGATATAAAATCTGTGATTAATCGTGGGTTAACTATTGAAATCATGGGATTAATTATGATTGAAAAATTGTATCCCCTGATGCCCCTATTTTTTTATATTTTCTTTTTCTCTTTTAAAAAGAAAATATTATTAAAAAATAAATAAAATACTTTAAAAAAAATGAAGGGCGCAGGCGATTAACATTTTTCGTAGTTAATCGCATGACTTCACTAGTCAACTCACGATTAATCACAAATTTTATATCTGTTCTAAATGTACAATATTTGTTTTAGGTTTTCATACTCTTGTTAACAAAAGTGGGAAAAAAATTAAACTAATAGAAATAGTTCAAATGAATTTTTGACATCAATGGCAGTGAATGAGTTAATCGCATGACTTCACTAGTTAACTCGCAATTAATCACAAATTTCATATCTGTTCTAAATGTACAATAAAAAAAATCTAGGTTTTCACAAAAGTGGAAAAAATGTTAAACTAATCGCTAATAGTTCAAATGAATTTTTGACGTTTATAGCCGTCAATGGCAGTGAATGAGTTAATTTGGAAGGCTGCTCCGTATTTCCGTTTCCTGTTTCACATACAAATATAATATAGTATGTATAAGAGCTATAATTAGCGTCTGCAAAGGCCGTAAACGGCACCATTCTCTTTTTAGCACCGCAGCTCTACATGTCAACAAGGCAATTAAGCGCGTGGCAAATGTAAACGAGGCAATTAAACACCGAAGTTACGTGAGTTACAAACATAAAGGAACCACACATAAAGGTTTTGCACACCTTTCCAGGCTTATTTTCACTCGCGGTGTTGATTTCTATTGTGCAAGGCAGCAATTGTTAGAGCGAGTCATTTTCCTACTGTGAAGTTGAACGTGTGTGCAACGCGTCGCCACGGCAACACAATTGCCGGTCAACTCACCTTGTATCAAAAAAAGCTGACATGAAAGCACCAAAGTGAGTGTTTGTGGATTATTGTACATGCGTGTGTGTTAGAATGTGTCCATGTGGGCAAAGAAGCATGTGGGTCAGGTTTCCAGGGACTGCTGACAGCTGGCTGTGTGTGTGCGTGTGTGTGCGCGCGAGATGGGAGTCAGCCATGATTGAAGTAATTATTACAACAGTCCCGCTTGTCCTTTCTACTTGTGCGCTTTAATTGACTACAAACAGACCTGAAGTCACCCCGTAACCTGGCAATGACACAGACATCCCACAATGCAACACTGCAGGAGACGCCATTACAGAGCATAAATATTATATAGCCCATTATAGTTTATTTCATGTATAGGACCTTTGATTATTTATTTATTTATTTAAAGTGTGTTGACTTCCATCTGCTTGAACTAAAAAAGAGAAAATTACCCAAAAAGTAGCATTACATTCAATATTTAAAAAAAATATATGTTAATAAAATTATATTAATAAAATCTAAAAACTTATATTAAAACATATATTCTTAATTTTTTTTTAAGAATATACTCATTTTAAAAAACAACTTTTAAATGATAACAATTTGAACAATAAAATGCATTATTTAAAAAGAAAAATCTTGTTTAAAAAAAAATATATAAAAAATTTAAAAATATATATTAATATATATATATATTTAGAGCTGTCAAACGATTACATTTTTAATCTGATTAATCACATCTTAGAACTTAATTAAAAAGTTGTTTTTTTTATCAACATTTTTTGCCCGCCAAATTCAAACTATGCGTTCATTTTATTTTATTTATTTTTTAGACATTTAATGTTATGAAGACGTCTTCAAAAAATTGTATTACTTGCAGAATTTTAAATGGAAAAAATGACCCCAATAGTTTGACATGAACAAATATTATGGATGTTATACACAAACATTTATTAAATGCTTTACTTTAATGCATGTAGTTATATTTATTGCTCAAAGACAACCTTTGCTACCTTTAACGTAACCATCCGCTGTCAGCTAAAGGATCATCTGCGGTCAAAATTAATAGTGTGATTAATCTGCATTAATACATGATTGATGCAATATTTTTTTGTGATTATTTAATTAGTTATTCCTTGAACTTTGACAGCACAACAATTTGAATCATTTTTGCCTGACATTTTTTAGTCATGTGTAATTTACAGTCAAAATTATGGGTATGCGGTATACTTGAGGCTCCTCAAGTGAAATTTTTAGAATTTAAAAAAATATATTAAAAATGCATAGAATAAAAAGTAAAGTTTTTTTTTTAAATGATATTTGTAAATATCTCAATATAAAAATACATCATTTAAAAAAAAGACAAAAAATATTTAAAAAATATACACATATTTAAATAAATGTTGTTTTCATGTAAAATGAAATGTACATTTACAGTTCAAAATCTTTTCACATAGTTTCTCAGCAACCTTTTTTGAAGTGCATATTTTAAAAAAGTTCTGTACTTCTTGATGACTGGGTTGCCTTGGGGGACGGATACCCCCCCCCCCCTTCCCCCCGGCGGAAACGCACTGGGAGCAGAAAAGCGTGTCCCCCTGGTCCTCCTCTTATCCTGCAGAGGGACTCCCCGAGAGGGGGAGGCCACTGGGAGGGAGCCAGATAGAGCACGAGGGCGTCACGGTGGAGATTGACGGACAGGCTGAGGAGACGGAGCGCTTCCTATCAGCATTTGCCACGCTGTGACTTTGTTCAAGTCTGCTCTTTAAACTTTTAATAAGAATATTGATTAAAAAAAACTGTGGGGAGCCGTCCATAGCAGTGACATGTCATAAAGTGGCAGCAAAGCACTACTTCTCTCCAAATGAAGCTCCTCAACTCACTTTGACATTGCTCCTTGGACTCAAGATGCCCCAAAAATTGTATCAAAGCACTACTTTTGTCCAAATGAGACTCCTCAACTCACTTCACTATGCTTCCTTGGCACAAGATGGCGCCAAAGCATGACTTTTGTCCAAATGAAGCACCTCAACTCACTCGATATCATTCCTCAGCACAAGACACTAGAAAATAGCACCAAAGTCCTAATTTTGTCCAAATAAAAGTGCTCAATTCACTTTGACATACGTCTCAGGCACCAAGATGCCATAAGATGGCATCAAAGCACTACTTTTGTCGAAACGGAGCTCCTCAACTCACTTAAGCATATTCAGTTCCTTCAATTCAAGCATTCTAAGTGAATCAAGATAGAAGAAAAAGAAGTCAAGTACACATCATTAAGCTGGAGGAGAAGAGCAACATGGAGACAATTAGCCAACACATGTCAACACACATGAACTAGCATCATGTCTGTGTGTGTGTTGCCCAACCGGGATGCGTGTTTGTGTGTAGGTGGGGGTGGGCAACCACACGCACATGCATACACAACACATGTGCAACATCTGACACATCACAGCTGAGCTCAGATTTGAGTGTTAATTGTTTAGGGGATTCTGCAGAGGAGGGGCAAGTGAATGTGTGTGTGTGTGTGTGTGTGTGTGTGTGTGCAAGACAGAAGAACAGCAGGGAAAATACATTGAACTTCTTTTTTTTTTTTTTTATGTAATGAAGTCCAAGCCAGGTCCGAGCAAGTTCAGTCGTCAAGACGCACCCACACACATTTTTACTTGCCTGAAATTTCTATTTTATATGTTCATGTCATAGGTCATTTTATCTATCGTCTATCACACTTAATTATTCTAATTATTTTTCCCGTTTTGTCATATTTGCAGATTTTTCATATACTTAATACTTAATTGTGTGTTTACAACTATCTGATTCATTTTACATTGATATTTTTTGCTAATATATACAATTTTTATTACATATACACTACTGTATATATATATATATATATATATATATATATATATATATATATATATATATATATATACATATATATATACACATACACACACACAATTTTATTTATGCTTTGACACAAATATCTCAAGCTTAGTTAGTACTTTTATCATATTTATTAGTTTTTTTTATGAATGTTGCATTTTTTTTAATTAATTGTTTTTATCTTTTTACATACTTTTTGTTATGTAATGTATTTTGCAAAAAGTTAATCTTTGTGATCTATTTTTATTTATGACATTTGTCTTTATATTTTTTAAGTATTATCCATTAAACAATAATTCCACATCAGTTATATTAAAATATACATATAAAAATATAAAGTACCATTACAAAAAAAATTGTTTTTTAAATGTATGCTTTTGAAGGTCTGTTGACGGCTCGAGGATTCAAGGAATGTGATTGGATGTTTCCATGGTTCCTGTTTGGTCTCTTGGTTCCAGGGGATGCGTGCTGATGCTGATTGGACGACCTTGTCCTAGTTGGCCTCGCCCCAGGCTGCAGCTGATTGGCCGTCAATAAGCCATTAGGACGTTCCACTAAGGCCAGAGCGAAACAAAACAGAGCACCGAGGACTCACTTAAAACGACTCTGAGCCTGGATAGCGCCCCTAGAGGCCATCAAAAACATTACAGATGATGTGCTCATTTGAGTTGAAACTGCTTTTTAAAAAAACACCACTTATAGTGAACACTCTTTATTTATATATATAAAAACAAGTAGCAATTTATGTTGAGTGAAATCCATAAAGACTCACTTATTAGATAATTACTGATGAGTCCAAAAAAAAAAAAAAATTTTAATAAAAAAATAAATTTTATTCCTTAACGTTACTGTTAAAAATGTACTTCCAATTAAGTATTGGAAAAACTGGATGTCAATTTTATGTTAAGTAGGTTTGTCTGTATCTGTTGAATTTACCTAATAAAGTAATCTTACTTATTTACTTAACTTATTCACTGCCATTGACGGCTATAAACATCAAAAATTCATTTGAACTATTTCTATTAGTTTTAACCCCCCCCCCCCCCATTTTTGTTAACAAGAGTTAAAAAAAAGAAAAGAACAACAGATATAAAATTTGTGATTAATCGTGAGTTAAACAGTGAAGTCATGCTATTATTTTCAATAAAAAATGTTAACCCCAAATTTTTAATAATATTTCCTTTTCTTTAAAAAAAAAAAAATCATTCACTGCCATTGACGGCTATAAGTCAAAAAATCATTTGAACTATTTCTATTAGTTTAAAAAAAAAATCACTTTTGTTAACAAGAGTATGAAAACCTAGAATTTTTTTTATTGTACATTTAGAACAGATATAAAATTTGTGATTAATCGTGAGTTAACTAGTGAAGTCATGCGATTAATTACAATTAAAAAATTCAACCGTCTGAAGCCCCAATTTTTTTATAATCTTTAAAAAAAAAAAATGAATTCATGGCAGTGAATGAGTTAAAATCAAGTAATCAGTAAGTAACTAAATTACTTTTCCAAGGCAACAATGGCAATACTGGTTACTCCCCACATCTGTAATGCCAAGCTACCACAGACCAAACATGAAGCTAGCATTGCATTAGTTAGCAACTTAGCACTCAAGCTAAACACGACGCATTTTTATTTAGTGTGTCGCTGCTTTGTTCTCCTTTAAAAGGTCATTTTGGGGAGCGTCAGCATGTGGCCACCATAATTTAGCCGCCGGCATTTTTGCACACGCACGCACACGAACATTAACTCACACACACACACAGCAGCGTGAAAACATGCATATCGAGAGTGGTGTGATCAATGTTTGTGACAATGACAGACACACAAATGCACCCTGTGTGAAGCTCGGCTGCCTCCAGGACACACAATCCGATGGTGTTTGCTGTTGCGCGCACACACTCACGCACACACAACGGTGGCAGGTTGCTTCCCGCCTTTGGCGAAATCCACAAATAAAGACAATGGAATAAACCGGAGCGACAAACCTTGTGTGTCACCTCGGGGCCCACACGCACACACGAAAAGCGGCGACACAACTGGACGCCGTGTGTGTGTGTGTGTGTGTGTATCCACAGTGTGTGACTATAAATATTAGTTAACGGCTTAACGAGGGAAGAGTCGGCCGCGATAACTGTGGCCGATGGGAGCGTTTTTCTCATTCCGATGTTCACATAAACACTTTTGGTACACATAGAGGAAGACTTGTGTGCTTGTGTTGCTGCAATAAAAGTCTTGTTTTAAATAATAACTTTTTACAAGCGCACACATTCGCAGCAGCTGCCTCACTGGGTTCTGTGTGAAAGGCGCAGGCAGGTGGATGGATAAATGTTGTGTCGTCTTAAACACAAACGCTGATGCTGAAATATTCTGGATTTTTGCATTTAAAAAAAAAAGGCACGTATGAGCTCTGTGGTGTTAAAAATGTTTCTCGCTGCTGTGTTCAGAGTGTTGTTGTGTGAAATAATCATAATCAGCCTCTTTCTGCGCTCCGTTTGAATTTTCCTGGCCGCGTTTTCGGCTCATTACAGGCCTTTTGTCTCGCTGCGGCACTGATCTTTATTTGGCTGAAATAATCGTTTCTCTCGCGCCGCAAAGACAACTTTAAGGGATTATAAATGACTCTGTTTGTCTCTGTGATCAACTCTTTCCTTTGTTTTTTCGCCGACAGTAGAGGAAAAACAAATTGTGATTCTCTTTTGGTCTCAAAGTGTGTCGCCAGAGGCTTGTTGGCGTTGAAGAGCAGCATAAAATAGGTTGCTGCCATGCGGAGAAACCAGGATATTGCCACGACTGAGTTATATTTCCGACGTCGGATAATTACGTAATAACTCGGTCCTCCCTATTCGCTGTCCTTGTTGTGAAAGCTGTTAGCTTAGTTTAGCATCGCAATAATTCAAACAAGTATTGAACAGTGAATGGTCTTTGGCTAAAGTTTTTGTCGTTAGCTTAATTTAGCTTTGCCTAGACTGTTTTAATTTACTTTTCCAATACCATTTGTTATCTCAACATAGCCTGTCACTGTTTATTTTACCAATAACTTAAGTAAACTGTCTTCTGTTAGCTTACTTTAGCTTAGCCTAGCATGTGATATTTACATATTCCAATACCTTTCTCGGATTAAAAACTGTTCGCCATTTAAGATGTCTGTTGTTAGCTTGATTTATCTTAGCCTAGCAGGATTTTGTTTACATCTTATAAGTGTTACATTCAACCTGGGATTGAACATATACGCCTAATTAAGATGTCTGATGTTAGCTTAGCATTGCCTGCCAAAGATATTTTTCCCAATAACTCTAATGAACACCAGTCAACGTTGAAGATGTCTATTGTTAGCATCATTTAGCTTAACCTAGCCTGTCATAGTTGACATATCCAATACCTTACTCAAACTGAGTACCAGCCTATGTTGATGGTGGCTATTGATAGCGCCATTTAGCTTAGCCTAGCTGGTTTTAGTTAACTTTTCAAATTCCTCGCATGGATTGAACATCAGTCTTTTAAAAAATGTATATTGTGATCTCAATTTAGCTTTGCCGGTCCTAAATGAACTTTTAATATGTTGACAAAAGGCTTTAAAATATCAGGGCAGGACCAAGTGTGGAAAAGAGGGGTCAGTGCACAGCAGTAGCACCCGGTGAGACAAAGGAGAGCTCTAGGCAGAAAGAACCCCACAGCCCTGGAGATCTTTCAGCACCTGTGTAACCTCAAGACCACAGGAGGGACAAAAAAACCAAAGAGCCAACCTCACCCTGTGAGGGAAGGAATCAAATGTCCCAAGATGGAAGACTTATGTGGGTTTAGCTTTTTTCCTCCTCTTCCCGCTTACGTTAGCTTAGCTTACATTCAACCATGGCTCAAATCCTTGTCTCTTGTCAATTCCGGGGACCGTGGCCACCAGTCAGGCCCCTGACGTGGCGACACATCCGCCCCGGTTTGACCCGTGACAAAAAGCAGAGCACCTCAATCAGAGCTGGAGTTTATACGCCGTTCAGCAGCGTGTCCCACAAATCACACCAAAGACAAGGCCAGCTAGGGCCGTCCGCCGTAACAAAAACAAAGCTTCCTGTCGGAGGGGCCCAGGGGTCTGGGTGGCGCCCTCCCCCCCTGTCAGAAGGGGGGACATCCAGGTGAGCAAACACGGCTAATTAGCACAAACAAACAACTGCCACGCGGCCAGCTCGCACTGATTGAACAAACGTGACCTGGATGCTAAGCCGCCGCCCAGATGGGGCTAGTTTAGAGTCTTGCTTAAACATTTGCTTTGCTGGTGGCAGCACAGCAGGGCTGTGGGGTTATGGGGGGGGTCCAGCATCTGGATGTCGTTTCATCTTGTCAAACAGGTCGTTGTCATCCTCAACACTTCGCTACTTTGTTTTGAAAAGAGCTCACTCTAAACTTCGCCGTTTGGATGAAGACCACATCAGCCTTTACATGAATATGACGTCAATCAAGTTTTGGACAAAAATACATTTTTATGGCCAGAGCAAGAGGTGTGAAGGCCCTTTTGAAATTCTTATGTGATTTTCACAAACTCATCAGATTTTGCAGACTTATTGGTCATAGGTTTGATCCCTAAAAAGAGGCTATGTAAAGAATCATTTATCTATCTATTTATTTATTTATTTTACATTCAACCCATTCAATTTGGTAGTCATGTCTGTCATGAGTAGACCCACAAAAAGTCTGAATAATTGTTTGCTTTGAAAAGATAGAGGAAGTCTAACAGCAATTTTATGGTAGTGTTGGCCTTTTCTAGGGGTCTTTCATGACACCAAATTTAGCACTCATCAAATCAGAAATTTGGTGGGCATGTCTATAATGAATACACCCGCAAAAAGTCTCAAGACTCCATGCTTGAAAAGAAACAGAAAATCCACCATTTTGATTCGAAGCCACCATTCATGGCCAATGAACTTTTTTTTTTTTTTTTTTGGAAAATTCTGCTCCCAAAGCCTGTTTCACTTAAATTCGGTATATCTTATTGTCTGTCATGAGTCGACCCACAAAAAAAGTCTGAAGAAGCAAGTCTGAAAATACGCAGGAAATCTGACATTTTGGTTTGATTTTGATTTGGTCGATTTCCAGGGTTCCTTTGAATCATTTGAAAATTCATCCTCTGAAGCCAGTTTCGCGGAGCCACATGCAATTTGGCAAGACACATACTTTATTTTGCCTTACTGATTGCTATGTATGCTGTGAAGGAATAAAAAGTGTTACAGCTCATTTCGCACCATAAACACACCTCTCCGTCAAGCTAAAACACTCATCAGTGCATGTTTTTAAACCCATCAAATACTAGTCACGGCTTGTTCGACAGCATGGGAGTGAAATCTCGCAGCTGATTGGCGGAATGCAAACAACTTAGCAAAACAAACAAGGATGCAGACAAAGTGCCTTTAACAAACAAAAACACACACTTGATGAGAGCGCATGTCTTTGTTTGTTGATGTGTGTTTGTGCTAATGCAGCAACTGTGTGTGAAGTCTGTTGAAGTGTTCACACACACACGAAAAGGGACAAAATATGATCACACACTTCAAACTACAACGAGACAAAAGATTACTATAGCTCTGACAGTGTCAATCAAAAGTTAACATTATATTTGCACACTTACACAAACACACACACTTGTGGACAAACTATTGGTGGTTGTGCTTAAAATTGATAACTGAAAGATAACTGTTTTAAAATATAGGAGTGAAAGTAAAAAGTCATCAGAAAAACAAATACTCAAGAACAAAGTACTTGTACTTCGTTACTGCCCACTACTGGCAATAGAGAACATGTGTTAAATTAATAGCTTTGACAGTGTCAATCAAGTGAGCATCTTTACACACGCGATTTTTGACTCCATATAAATAGTTAAATACTATTAAATATTCATCAAATCAGTCTCTTCAAAATATTGTTTGTCACTCCCGAAGGACCGCCAGATCAAATGGGCTATTCAATCCAAAAGTCAACTCAAGAAAACCCAAAGAATCCAAATGAAAAACATTCACTTGAGATGCAAAAGAGTCGTTAAGCAGATCAAATCGAACGAGTTCCTACCTCTGCGTTTGTGGATCTTGACCATCACCTCCGCGGGCTCCGGCAGGCTGCGCGCCAGGAACACTCTCCCCGAGTCCCTCTCAATCTGCACCGGCGAGTCGGCGTCGGAGATCACCTCGAACCATCGCTGCTCGAACCTCCGGTCGGGCACCGTGAACACCAGGTCCCCGACGCCGGCTTGATCCGGGACGCTCACGGCGTAGGTCACCTCCTCTGCCAGGGCGCGCGACCTCCGCGTGGCCGGCTTGGTCCTGCCCGGCCGGCGCACCAGGACCTCCAAGAAGACCGGCCCGCCGACCAGCGGCTCTTCCCCGCCATCCTTGACGTAAAGCCGGGTTGTGACTCGGCTCAGCCCGCGGAGGGAGCCCACGAGCGTCACCTGTCCGCTTTCCGGGTCCACGCGGAGCAAGACGGACTCGGGTTGTGCGTAAAAAGTGACGCGTCCGTTGACATCCGCGTCTCCGTCCTTGGCGTCGAACCGGGCCAACTGGGTGCCGAGCGGGGTGAACTCGTCCGCTTCTAGGGTTCTGTTACCAACCGTGAAACGGGGCGCGTTGTCGTTGACATCCGTCACCTCCACCTGGATCAGCACCGGACCACCCGCACACCGCTCCACGGTCAGCTCGTACATGGCAATGAACTCCCGGTCCAAAAATTTGGATGACACCAGAGCCAGGTGGCGCCGGCGTCCGTGGAGGCGAACGAGCCGGAAGTCGGACGCGTAACTCCCTTTCAGCGTGGCCCCACCACCGGGGCAGACACCGGCGAACACCGGCACGGCCACCCCGTCCACGGGCGTCCCGGCCGGGGAGTTCTCCGCGATTCTTCCGGAGTAGTGAGACCGACGAGCGGAGGCGGGGAGCAAGTGGACGAAGAGGAAGAGGAGGAGGAAAAAGTGTAGGGATACTTCTTTTTGGGCCATGTTTCCATTTAAAATCAACAACAACAACAGTAGTCCTTCTACACTCCAATTTCAACTCTATTTAGTCAAACTTCCTCCATTTAACTCCTAAAGCTACATTCAAGTGTTCAAAATCCATCCCCTGCTCCACGAAACAAAGTCTGTTTAACATGATGGTTCTAAGAGTTCAAGAAAATCGTTTTTTTTTTTTTATGAACATAAATATAAAACAGTTTGACGTATATCGCTAAGGAAAGGCGAGTTTGTCCATCGCTGGATGGATGCAGGATGAGAGTGAAAAGGGGGGAGAAAGGAGACCGGGAGAGGCAACCCAACGGGCTCCATGTGGCATTGTGGGCCACGCCCACCCCACGCGGAGATGGACCAATCGGGAAGCAGAAGTGGAGATTTGATTGATGGGCAGGAAGAGCTCAGTTTTGGAGAGAGAGAGTTTTGGTACCTTCAGTGTTAGCTTGTGGAGCAGGCAAATTAGTTACTTAGTGTTACTTAAATGCTGATATATTTTAAATATAACATGTCTTATTTGGTGGAGCCAATCAGTGATGTCATTGATCAATCCAGGCAAATTAACTCATTCACTGCCATTGACAGCAACAGACATCAAAAATTAGTTTGAACGATTTCTATTAGTTTTTAAAAATAAAATAAATTTTTGTTAATAAGAGCATGAAAGCCTAGAATTTTTTTTTGTGCATTTAGAACAGATATAAAATTTTTGATTAATCGTGAATTAACTAGTGAAGTCATGCAATTAATTACGATTTAAAAAAATTAATCACCTGATGCCCCTAATTGTTAATAATCTTTTCTTTTATTTTTTTTTTAAAGAAATGATTATTAACAATTAGGGGCATCAGGAGATTACAATATTTTAATCGTAATTAATCGCATGACTGCACTTGTTAACTCACGATAAATCCCACATTTTATATCTGTTCTAATACAATTTAAAAAAAAATCTCTTGTTAACAAAAGTGGGAAAAATGTTAAACTAACAGAAATAGTTCAAATGAATTTTTGACGTCTATAGCCGTCGATGGCAGTAAATGAGTTAAGGCATTACAGCGCATCACCAATTTTGCATAAAATGCTAATTATTGTCCGATCCCAATTCAGCCTATCGGATCGGTGTAAAGATTGGTTTAAATTACATCGAGCACTACTGATTGTGAAGGCCCTGGGCAGATTTGATTGACATGGCAACACAGTGAGGCTGTTATCTGATCGGACAAAAAATGCTTAACGTCCACATACTGGAAGAGAACGGCTATGAAATGAAAGGAAATGAAAGAGAATAGACTGTTGGGTAAAAAATTAAAACAATTTCATGGAAGGAGTATTAGAATTTAGGTTGTGAATGTAGGTCAGTGCTTCAGATAGTGTTTAGGCTGTATTTTATTGATAGTGTTCCTAATGAAGTGGCCTGCCAGTATCGTTAGTTAGCATCATCCTGAATTATTTTTTAATTTTATTTTTTGGTAAATACATAAACTGCTCTGCAATTCGGCGACGTCACAACAACAACAACAACAAAGTCTCATCAATACATACACCGACACCTGTAATCAATCCACATGCTGATTGGCTGGCTCCATTGCGATCACCATAGCATATTGATGGAGGTGAAGATGGTCGCTCTTGTGTTTTGACTAATTGCTTTGTGATGACATCACTGGTTAGCAGCCCTGCGGCGCTCATCTGTCAGCTCAGATGTTTGGAATTGGAGAAAAAAAAAAAGCACACTTTTGCAGACATGAATGTGTTTTCTTTGCTTTGAAAAGAGTGACAGCTCAAAGCTGCGTAGAGAAGAGGAAGCCCCCCCTCGGAGACGTCAGAATTATCTCCACATGTTGGCGGCGGCGGCGGCCCGATGAAAGCAAAGCGACGCTTTGAGAGCGAGTGGCGAGATGGCAAAATGATGTGAAGGATGAATGGAATCACTTTGCTCTTTTTATTAGCTTGTTCTCGTTTAAGTGCAAGCGCCAGTAAAGAAAAAAAGATTGAAAGGGAGATCAAAACCACACCCAAATCAACAGGGTTCTTTCTTAAGAGTAGGGAAACGTAATAATTCCTGAACGTTTGAAGGAGTTTGTTGCAACATTAAGGAAAATAGAGACTTAACAGGACGTGCCGTACTTTCTGATATCAACTGTGTTGAGTCACATATTGCCAGCAACTCATATGTCCATGAAAAAGTAAGTGAAGTTACTTAATTGAGTTATTTTGATAACTTGCTTGAAAAAGTAACTGTTACATTACTGATTACTTTATTTTAAAAGTATTATTACTTGCTCGAAAAGTAACTCAATTATTCTACTACTGATTACTTGATTTCAAAATAACTCAAGTTATTTGACTGATTACTTAATATTAAAAGTAACTAAGTTACTTTATTGATTACGCTCTTTAACTCTTTCACTGCCAGACGTTTTCAGAAACGGGTTGTCCCCAGTGCCAGCCGATTTAAGCATTTTGACTGATCTTTCAAGGTCCCCAGGAAATGTTGTGTTTGGACTATGGAAACACACATAAAAAAAAATAAATAAAATTGGATGACGTCTTTTGACGTCATTGGCAGCCCTCCGTAGGTTTTTACTTGACGTCTTTAAACGTCAGTGGCAGTGAAAGAGTTAAAAAAATAACATGGTTACTTTAATGATTGCTTTTTCATTATTAGATCATTAGTTGTTACTCTAGAACGCGCACAATTTGGAGAACGTCACTGATGACACACTAAAGTCATGTGAGCGCCTGGTGAAGTCACATGACCACATAGTGAAGTCATGTGACCACACAGTGTCTATGAAGTCACATGGCCACACAGTGAAGTACTCCAATCAATCAATCAATCAATCAATCAATCAATCATATAGCACTTTTCATACAGAAAAGGAAACTGATTTAAAAACCCTAATGACCACACAGTATCGTCCACGAAATCACATGACCAGACCGTGTTGTTCCTGAGGTCACATGATCACACAGCGGTTACATGACCACACAGATTCATTTATGAAGTCACATGACCACACCTTATCTTCCACATTGAGTCATAGACAGATGGTTTCAATCAGTATTCATCTGCTCACAAAATGTCACACGGCAATCTGACAACCTGAGTGGCACACAACTGTAGCATGTGTGTGCGTGTGTGTGTGTTTTCGCAGCAGATGGAGCCCAGCCGCCAAATGACACTCGAAATTGTGCGGCGTTCCCCAATCACAGGTGACTGACAGGCAAAGTGTGTGATTATCTAACACACACACACATGCATAGCACATACGCACACACTTAACGGCCGCTAACCGTAATTATAATTAGGCCTGACAAACGAATCAAAAAATGTAGCCGAGTAAAATATGTGATGGCTGTTGGGCTCT